>NC_056741.1:1912423563-1912486063 GCF_019279795.1 Protopterus annectens | reverse complement strand
TCTTCTGACCTGGGATATAGGAACTGAATTGTACAGACATAGTAAGGCCTTACTAAGTTTAATGTTATTGTCTGCCAGAAAGCAGTTACTAGAAAATGTAAATCAAAATCTGAACTAACTGTAATTAAAGGAGTGACTATTGCAAAGTAGATAAAAGATCTGAAGTAGCGATGTTTAGAAAAGTAAAGGAACACCTAACCTGGACCGAAACACTAAAGCAGGAGGAGTGTCCATATTCATAAAGATATCCACACTTCCAGGCTACCTGCTCAACAAAATGCATCCAAAATTATCCAAGTACAATTAACACCGGGCAAGACTGAAATTCAGGTTGTAGCTTGTTACAGATCCCCCGCCATGCCCCAGGATGCCCACTCCATGTCTCTCGATATACTGGATAATATTAAGGAACAGCCCAATACCCTAATATTAGGAGATTTCAACTACCCCACCATCAACTGGGAAAACTACTCATGTACTAACTCATCTGCCCAACATTTTCTGGAATTCATCAATTCCAACGCCCTGAATCAGTTTGTCCTTACCCCTACCAGGGGCAGCAACATCCTGGACCTGGTCATTACCAATATGGGTAACAGATGCTCCATGCCAGAGGTCAACTCCCCACTGGTCAGGTCTGACCACAAGCTAATCACCCTAGACATCCATATCCCACCCCCACCCCCCATTTAGGAAACCACCGTAAAAAAAAAAAAAAAAAAAAAAGCCAACTTCATGCTTTTTAAGTCAGAAGTGGCCAACTTTGCGTCGCCCACACAGATGAAAAATAGAGACACAACTGCTGGATCATATACAAAGCACTGTATAAGCACATACAAGAATGCATGGACCGTGCCATCCCCAACAGAACCAAGACACTATCCTCCCAAAAAAGGAAGCCAGTGTGGTGGTCCCCTGCCATAAACAAACTCTACAACAGAAGGAAGAAACTGTTGCAAAAAAGAGTAAAATCCTATGATTGCAGGAACTCCCTGGTCAGCCTCAGCAAGAAGCTGAGATCCCTCATAAAATCCACCAAAGCTAGTTACAAAAATAAAATCACCATGGATTCTAAAGACAACCACAAAGCTTTTTACAGCTATGCCAAGAATCTCAATGGCAACATTTAGATATGCTCGGAACTACAGCACAATGGTACAACATTTACTGAACCAACTGATATTGCCAACATCTTAGCAGACAGGTTCAGTGCAAACTTTACCCCACCTCACTCCCCAAAGGGCCCATCTCCATATCGGAAGATTGCAGAGCCCTGTAATCACGGATGCACAATTAAAGACTGCACACTCCAAAGCCAAGAACACAACATCAATGGGACCAGACAACATCCCAGGCTGCGTTCTGCATGAACTATAGAACGAACTGGTACCCCACCTAAGTACCATGTTCAACCATAGCCTCACTTCAGGCTTTGTGCCTATGGAATGGCACACAGTGACAGTTATCCCACTCCACAAAGGGGGTGCCACCACTGACCCTGGGAACTACTGCCCCATTAGCCTGATGAGCCTCATCTGCAAGGCCATGGAACGTATCATCCTGGAGCTTATAAACAAAGACATAGGTAACCTCCAAACTCTGGACCTCACTCAGTTTGGGTTTGTAAAAGGTAAATCATGCCCCCTAAACCTGATTGACTTCTTCAAAGCAGTCACCAGAGCTGTAGACAAGGGTAAGTTGGTGCACACAGCCTATCTTGACCTCGCTAAGGCTTTTGACACAATCCGCCACTCTGGTATTATAGATAAACTCACTGGACTAGGCATAAATCCATATGTCACAAGATAGGTGGACAACTAGCTCACTGACAGAACCCACACAATGAAAGTAGCCAACTCCAAATCCGACTTCAGAACAGTGACAAGCAGAGTACCACAGGGTTTAGTCCTAGGTCCTCTCCTGTTCAGTATATACTTTTCTGAAGACCAGACTAAAACAGCTGGTCTCTGGCTAATGAAATTTGCAGATGACTGCAAACTAGGAGCCATAATAGATTTGCCTAAGGTTGTGGACATTCTACAAAGAGGCCTCACTGAGACTGATGCTTGGTGTCAAAGTCATGGCCTAAAGCTCAATGCCAGGAAGTGCATTGTCATCCCCTTTGGGAAAAACACCACACCCATGAACTACCACATAGGCGGTAGCCTACTAAACACTGAAAGTGTGATAAGAGACCTTGGGACACAGGTGGACAGTAGTCTCTCCTTTGATAATCACATCACCACATTATCAGGAAATCCTTCTATGTGGCACACCTCATCACAAAGGGGTTCTCCTCCAGAAAAAGAGAGGTCATCGTTCCTCTCTACTTATCCCTCATCAGACCCACTGTAGAGTACAACGCCCTGTTTGGCTTGGCTGTACCTCGCAAGACATCTGCAACAACTAGAAAGGCCACAGAAATACCTCACTAGGAGGATTACTGGCCTCAAACAGATGCTATACGCAGACTGTCTCAAAAAAACTTCAGCTCTACTCCCTTGCATATCACCTACTCAGAGGTGACCTCTGCCTAACATACAAAGCCATGTCTAACCCATATCTGATGGACATGCTACACTTAAAGAAATCCCAATCTCTCTGAGCCACATGCTTCAGGGACCTAAACCTTGTCACCACAATAAACAGAACATGCTGGAGGGATAGATTCCTGACCTAGAGACTTCCCATGCTCTGGAACAGGCTACGCATTCATTTCAAGCAGAACTCCTCATTAGCCCTCTTTAAGAGAAATCTTGACAACTGGATGGGAAACAGGAAATTCACCCCAGGGATCACTGCTGTGGTGCTGCTCGACAGGGTTACAGGAAAATAATTTTCTTGGGTGGCGAAAGCCAGGGAACCTCGTTTGGCTAGGCTTATATAGGTCCTAGGGCCGATAGTGTAGTACATACCTATGAACCTATGAACAAATTACATGAAAATAAATGGAATTTTGTTGGAACAATACATGTAGAATAATGTTCAGGAGAAGAAGTGATGTTTGGGGGAAGGCAGGAATTCAGCAATTTATGTAATACTGGAGTGAATGATAAGTGTTAAAAAGAAAAGCTGTATATAATGCATGAAAATGAAAAATGTTTGCTATGGTTTGTTTTCTTATTTGTTACTGTATATACACCTATGTCACTATTTTCAATGAAAGCGTTTAATGAAGGAGTTTAAAAAATAAACCTGAATCTGACTCTAAATTAAAATTAAAAAAAAAAAACACGTCAGAAATTTACAGAATGCATCTGATTATGATACTGAAACAAATTTACAATGAATAAAATCTGAATTAATATTAAGAAGAACACATCTCTTGCTGAAACACTTTATACATGAGACAATCTGATGATTAGCTACTTATTTGAATGCAGTCAGTATACTCAAACATATTTAGAAAAAAAGTGCGCTATGGAAAACAAACAGGCATGTTTCTTTATTAGTGAGACCTGTATCTCATAAACTTTACTATTTCCCGTAAATAAAGAGTCAAGAACTTTCACACTGTCTACTGTTCCTGTATCACACGTGCAAACACCAATGCACATTTAGCAGTGTTGACACTTTCACTCTGTGGTACGCATGGCTGCTTGAGAAACTGTTTGTGGAAATGTTAAATGCCTTTTTGTTACATTCTGTATAATGACCGTAAATGAGTTCAAGGGATACAGATTTGCTCATACTAAAAGTTTGGAGTCAGAAAGCTTGTCCAGACTGTACATGCCTGTAACATTAAATGTACAGTCATAATGTTGTGTCTTCAAATAGTTTATATGGAATTGTTTGCAGACTTTCTTTGAGAAGGAGTACAGCTTCATCAGTGACTATGCCCCAGCATACCAGGGTGCAATAAATAGGTTGGTAGTGAGTGACCAATGTCAGCTTATTTATCCCATGGCTTGGGTGGCAGCAATGTTCCAGTGCATAGTCTGTTGGATGGACAGGTACTAGTTCATGTGCAAATCCAATGGGCAAGATTTGACCTACCAAACAGTGTAGATGTACTTGATGTGGACTGAGGGTGTAAGAACACATATTTATGCCCTGGTAGTTGCGTTGTAGAAACATTCTGGCCTGACACCAGAGGGCAAGGGAAGCAGGGCAAGCCAACCAAAATTCTCAGTGGAGGGCTACTGTTATATCACATTAGGGCAGCTGTGTAGCCCCCAGCATGAAGGCTTTGAGTTTTAAAGGGTGAAAAAGGCTCTGGAATGCAGACTGATACTGGAGCACTGCTTTGGGACAAAATATTAGGAAAAATGTTTTGTTTGTGAACTTAACTCTTTCAGATGTGACAAAATCCTTTGATTCAATCTCCTAAAAGGGTGTTTCATTGCAAACATTCAGTTTGTTACCAGTGACTTAATGATTTTACCAACAAATCATGGCCAAATTCTCGGCTCCTCTCCTTACAGAGAAGCATCTTGATTTAAGATTCTGACTTTATAACATGTAATTTGGGTGGAGGATATGGTCCCAGATAACACCTTTTCGTTGTATGTTGTGAAGTGATACTGCTAATTAAGACAGCTAAGTATGGGCTAAGGAAATGCATCTGTGGAGCTGAAGAGATGCATAGCAGGTTCACACTGTGAAATTTAAATCATCTTCCAGGAGACATTTTTAAAATCTCAATGGAAAAACAGGATATATTTTTTCAGATCATGTTCTTTCAAATAAACCTGAATGGTTTCTTTGAAAGAAGCAGTTCTATGGATTCAGACCAAAAACATTTTTACCTTCTTGTACTCCACCAAATTTTAATGCCTGGCTCAAAGTGTACTGCAGTAGCTGGAGAACATGCAGAGTCTAACTTGTGAGAATCAGAAATGCTTCTTTTGCCAGTAAAAAAAACACTCAGCAATGCTGGCTGTGAGCACAAATGTTTTTTTTTTTTTTTATGAATATTACTTTATGAATGACTCCTGTGAAAAACTGTAGTAACATAAAGAATCTACCATATTACCAATCCCAGATTTATTTCTGCTGTATACTTTTAATGACTCAGAATTCAGATATCGGGAGCTAAACTGCAAACAGGAGGAAGTCATTTATAAGGAATTGCGGTGCAGTATACTTGCATAAAAAGTATAATTAGCAAAGCAATACAATTTTTTATGTGAGAGGTATTGAAATGGATACATGTGAAAGTACATACTTTAGTGACTGTGAAAAGTAAGTCATGCTTCTGAAATTGCACTGAGCAAGGAGGCAATATATATGACAAATCATACCTGTGTGAAACACCTTTGTCTGAATACAAGATTCAGTAGTGCACACAGTGTTCAGATATTGTTATTAATTGATAGCAAAACAAAATTCTGAAATGAATCTAATACCTGGACCCCATTTAACTGAACATTTAGAAATTATTTCAAGGAAAACCTCTTACTACTAAGTGGTACATTAGCAAAATTTCTAGCCACCCCCAATAAACCATATAAACTTGGTTGCATATGCACAGTTGTTACAGAGACCACATACCATCATGTAAACAGCTGCAATGAGGTATCTTTACCCACCTGAAATAGGTACAGGACTAACTCAAAGAACAAGATATATATATATATATATATATATATATATATATATATATATATATTATACACACACACACAGACACACACACACACACATACACATAAATTATTTTATGGAAATAATTTCTTTATGGAGAAACTAGTGAACTATTATAGGTATATAGATGATTTGTTATTCATTTGTAAAGGAATGATAAATTAATTTGATAGTCTTTATGAGCAGATTAATAATAATTATGGTATTAAATTTATGAGGTGTATGAATAGAACAAATATTGTTTTTTTAGATTTTGAACTTTGGGGCTGTGGTAAGCAAATAAATACAAAAGTTCACAGAAAAGACACAGCAGCATTTACTTTTTTAAATGGTAATAGTTGTCGTTGTCATCCTCATCATGTTCTAAGAGCTCTTCCTTTGGGTGAGTTCTTAAGAATAAAAAGAACCTGTACTAAAGGGAATGACTGTATTAAAGAAGTAGACTCTTTAAATGGATTGTTTTTAGATAAAAATTATCCAATTGATATAGTTAAACAGGCCTTTCTTAAAATCTTGTGATTGGGATAAGAAGGGAGCTATTATTTCTTGATTTTTTTCTAGACACAAAACTTTAAAAAAAAATTTGCGACTGAATATACAGTATTTTCAGAAATTGTACAGATTATGGTAAAAACATTGGACTATTTGAAAGGAGCATGATTATTTTAGGGATAAAGATTTGTTTTTATAGTTATCTTTTAAGAGAAGCATAAATAACAGGATATGTTAGTGCATAGTTACTATAGGAGAGAGAAAATGATTACAGATAGAGTGGGACCACATGGAACTTTTCTCTGTGGTAACTGTAGTATATGTAGATAAATAGAGAAATTAAATATATTAATGGTAAAACATTTCAGTTTCAGTGATGTGGGTGTCATACTTTTGATTTTAAAGGGGTTATATATATGTTTTGGGATTGAGTTATATTGACCCGACTAAAAGGAAGGTTAAAATGAGAATTTGTGAACATATTAATGACATCAAAAATAAGAGGTATACTAACCCATTATTTGAACTTGGCATGTAAAAATTTACTGCCAATCATTAGCGGACCGGAGTTCCGCTGTGGCGACCCCTAACCGGGAAAAGCCAAAAGACACAACAATATGTAACATGAGGTAATGTTAACTGAATAAAAATGTATGTGTTGTTGCAAGTTGAAATTACTTTAAGATGTGATGAATTAATTGAAAATGTTTTAAAGTGTAATGAAGTGGAATTAATTCTTAAATGTCATACAGTAAAACCCTATGGGGTTGAATCATGAACTTGAGTGGAACGTTCTGTAGTTTTAAGTATGTTGTATTTTCTTGCCAATATGTTCTTCAAATGTTTTACTATGGGAGTTTAATTAAGTTGATTATTTAACTGCATTGATGTACAATGTTTGACTGATTTAGTATACAAAGTAGCTTGCAAATGTGTGTAATTTCTTAAGTCTTGAAAGGCTTGGATCTGATCCTGTATAACTTAATTCACTTCCTTCATGTAACTGGACTTCACTAACCAAAACTGAACCTACTTCAAACCATATGCATTGGCGTTTCTTACACCTTATCTTACTATGTCAACTATCCTAGTCTAAGCTAATCACCTTAGAATATCTCAACATGCCCTATCATGTAAATTCTTTGACTAGCCTTCTCATAGTAAGTATTTTAGTAATTCAGCTTAACTGTTATACTCTAACCTAAATTAGAATCTGTATGTATAACTTTTTATTGCTTTCATGTTGTATTTGTTACTTGTTAATGTAATATGTTTTGTAACTGTTACTAGTCTTATATGTTCAGAGCTTTTCTCCCCAGGCCTCCACTGAAAATGGACCCAGTCCAGCTGGATTTTCCTGGTTAACAAATGTAAAATAAATAAACAAATAAATAAATAAATAAAATAAATAATGCTGAGATGCTAGGCTAACATATTAAAGTGTTTTGTTTTCTGGTCTAGACTTGGTTTTATATGTCATATTTTATTATTTTTAGTGGTATCTATGAAGAACAAGTCATCCTGGTAGAATCTCAACATCAACAAGTTGTATAACATAAGCAAGAAAACCATGGGCAAAATTAGGAAGTGCATTGCCTAGAAAGGCAAGAAACCCCTCATCAAATTAAATAAGCAGCTCAGGAGCCTTAGCAAGTCCACCAAAGTGAAATTTGAGGTAGACATAGCATCTCAGGGAAAGGACCACAAGGCCTTCTTCAGCTATGTCCGCAACCTCAAGGGTAATACATAACAGTGAGCTGAGCTAACTGTTAACTGAACCACCTATATGGCACCAGAGAGCATAGCAAGCCTACTGGCTGAAATATTTTGCTCCAGTTTCTCTCTACTGTCCCCTCTGATACCTCCCATGAGATATCCCTGACCATTCATAACTCCCCCCAACTATCACTAGTGAACACTTTATCAATGTGCCTGTGTTGTGTCCTGAATAACATGACACATGACCACTCTCTAAAATCACTTTTCAACATTAGTCTCCTTTCTGCTGTCATGCCTAGTGAATGGAGAACTGCAACAGTTAGCCCTCTGCTCACGAGCAGGCCATCTACTGTCCTGGGTAACTACTAACTGCAGACCCATATGTCTAACTAGTCGTATATGTAAAGCCATGGAAAGAATTATCATGGATTATTATAAATAAAGACATAAGAAACCTTCACATACTGGATTCAAAACATTGTGGATTCTTCAAAGGCAGATCAGTCCTACTCAACCTGGTGGACTTTTTTGGGAACATCATTAAAGCTATGCAGCAAAATAGTACACACTTCCTAGCTTGGTATGGCCAAATCATTTGACACTATTCCACAGTTTGGAATTGTTAGCAAACAAATAAAACTAGGAGTAAATCCCTGTGTCACCCACTGGATAGCCAACTGGTTCACAGATAAGACACAGAAAGTAAGGACAGAAGACTCTATCTCCACAAAAAGGTCAATCATTACTGCAGTCTCTCAGGGCTCAGGTCTGTGGCCTCTCCTTTTTGGCATCTGCAGTTAACAACAAAGGCCACTGGCTAATCAAGTTTGTGGAAAACTGCAGTTTTGCTCTATCATAGATTCCCCCCGAGGACACTAATATCTTTCAAGATGACTTGTCACAAACTAATAACTGATGCCAAAACCATGATCTAAAACTGAACACCAAAAAATATGTAATGATATCATTTGGAAAGTTGGCCAGATGGGGAATTTTCACACAGATAATACACCCCTAAGAGAAGACCCTCACAAAAAATACAAGGCATTAACTACATGGAATATGCAGACCACCTGAAAGCCTTATCTTTATGCTCAGTCTCCTACAGAACACTGAGAGGTGATCTGTTCCTGCCTTATGAGACATCATCTGATCCAATACTGATGGGCTTGCTGCACGTCTGCAAGTTTAACTGCATTAGAAATACCCAATCAAAGGACCTAAACCTCATTTGCAACATAAACAGAACATGTTGGAGGGGAAGGTATGCATCTTAGAGACTGTCTCTACTCTGGAACAGGCTTAACATCCATGTGAAGCAAAGTTTAATCCTGATCTTCAAGTGCAACCTAGACCAATGGATGGGGAATTGGGCTTTTCCTTCTGAACTGGCACCTATGCCTCTGTTGGTCAGAGGCAGCTTTCAAATGCTCTGCCACCTAACCCAACTATGTGCCCCTGGGTAATTTATCCTGTCATTTACAAATGGGAAAACATAGCTAGGCTTAAAAACAACTCCTAGGGCCATTAGGCTAGTAATCACCTATGACAGGTTTACTTCCAGGTACTAAAGAAATACCCAACTTTCTATTGCCTTCATATTAGATTTATTTATTTAAATTATAAATGCAGCTGTGACTTGTTTTTGCTAAAGGATGAAATGAATAGTCATTTATCTCACTGCTATAACTTCAGTCTGGGACTGATTAACTGGACTACACCTTTTATTAATGTTAATAAACAGCTAGTCTGAGATAACAGACATAAGAGAGCTACTTATATGGCAGCATACTAAAGGGAATTAAGCTTTCTTTAGACTGTGTTAGATTTGTGCTTTTCAGTGGTACAAATGGTGCAGTCAATTTCAAAATGTCAGTGGTCAAATCTTGATCATGCTGCATAGGGATCTGTGGATTTTGGAATCACAACAGAGAGCCTGTGGTGTTCTAAAGGTCTAGAACATTCAAAGGGCCTGCCTGTGGCAGGACAGCACTGAGTCAGAGCTGGATCTAGCAGAAGGCTCCCTAGGCAGTTATCCAGGGCCCTGTGGTGGCTGAAGGCCCCATCAGTGTTGACACTCACTGTCATTCATGTTATATGAGTTAATGCACAGCCATGGTCTTGAACTAAGTTCTGAGATAGCATAGGTTCATAGTTCATAGTTTAGTACTAAGCTAACTGCCCTTGCAAGCCATTTTAAGCCAAGCCAATTATCCCTTGTGAGACTCAAACCCTGCACCTGGTGTTTGTAAGGCAAACACCTTAGCCATTAAGTCACCCTCCCAACCCCCTCAGGCATCAGGGAGCTCAATGTGCTCTCCAAATCCAGGACTTCATCAGAGATTACTGTAAAAAAAATCATGCTAACCTACAAGCACTTAGGAATAAAAGTGTTTTGGTGGTTTTATCACACCATTGTGCCTTATTTTGCCTACTTGGCTTTTCATATTCATTGGAGCAGCCATGATATCTGTGATTGCAAGCTCTGGCACTTGGTTGCCCTGGTAGGGGATTCAGTATTGGTGTTTGTATTTCATGGACTTGGTTACCATCTCTTCTGTATATGGCCAATGTGTGCTAATAGTATCAAATTTTATTTACTTTACAATTATAGTGTTTTTAATGTATTATTAAGGTAACTTAAAAACAGACCACATCAGCTATATGTGTTTTTTTTTTTGCTCTGCTCCTTCAAAATTATTTCTCTCCTTTCTTGACCCCATCTCATTCCCTCATGAGTGGCACAAGTATCCCTTTTATCAGCATGATAGAGCAGATAATCTGTAGTCCTTCAAGCATGAAATGACAGAGTGGTGCAATTCTATGTGAGTCAAATCCAGTGCCTTTGTATCAGCATTCTCAAAAAAGTAGTATAGAAATTGCAGTTTCATTATTGCTCAGGTTACTTTACTCAGATTATAATTAATTAAAACAATCTGAGCATCTAACTCAGTGTTAGGATATTAACAGGGAAAATAGTACTTATGGATTTCATTAATAAAGGAACAAATCAAGGAAGTACAATCAATTCCTCCATTGCCATAATGTGACATCACCATTTTGGATAATAACAACTGATCCAAACTTGCTGACAGTGAATTTTGGATTTCTGGTTGTTAGACTTGATCATAATTTTTGCATTTATTGGAGCTTTATCTGCTCCATATGCTATCAGCTCCAGAAAAAAGCATAGTAGTGCAAAGCTTTATACCTTTTTTCAAAGCCTTTGAAAGCCAGTGAAACATCTAGCACTGCAGAACAGGCAGTAGACTGAAATGAAGCGTCTCTCTAAAGAATGAATGAATAACATTTAAATCTGTTAGACACATCATTCTGACATTTTTTTTGTTTAAAAGTGTGTCAGAGGTAAGGATCTAAGAACACTTGAAGCTGTTTTACTTTCTGTTGCTGTTCTTTGCCAGCAAGCACTGTCCTCTGTTAATTCCTGGTGTTACACTTGATGTTAACAACAGTTAGCAATGCTTCACAAGCTTGTCTTTTCCCCATTTTGATAGGATAATTGTTATATTCCACACAGTACAAAACAGTTCCCACTGAAGTAGCCAGTTCTTTATCTTGTAATTACTGCAGTATTACTTCTTGGTACCACTTAAGGATTGCAGATGAGATTCCAACAATGTCACTACATTCCCTACAGTGCTTGCCAGGACTCACAAAACAGAATTCATACATTTTCCTGCTTATATTTAGCTGGCAGTTTAAGTCTTACAATACAGTTTCTGTTGAAGAGGTATTTTGAGCCCACCATGATTGTAATATTACATTAATAGTTAAATGGACATTTTATGATGCACTTAAATGAGCAACTAGCACTTTCACATACTTCCCTGTTTTACAATTTCTGGTTTCCTGCAAATGATTTTATGACAAATTACAAAGAAAGACATTTGATATTTTGAACAGAAGTATAGAACTCTTGCATTGAAAAAGCAATATTGATATATACTATGTACGAGACAAGGAATATATTCTCATGTTGAGTTTTTTAATGGAACAGTAACTATAATGTGCAAGGAACAGAGTTAATTTTCATGCATTTAAAAAGAGTAAATGTCTCACATTAACCTTTTCCATTGTTACTGATAGTCAAAATTACTTATAATATGCAACAGTATGTTTAAAAATAATATGCAAAAAACTGAAACTGTGCCATGACTTCATGTTCTTAAGTAATAAGGCATCTAACTTTGGAGAGCATATGTCTCTCTCATCCTTTTATTAATGAAAAAAGAAAAGCAGAATTAAACTGTTTGCACAGATTATTGTGGCAAACGGTAAATTAAAGGAAAAGGACTGTTGGGCAAAAAACAGCTGTCAGACATTTCATGTATATTTTGGTCCCATTCAGATTTTTACTGTGTTCATTTATTTAATTTAATTTTAAGCTGTATGCATTGTCTTGATTTTAGCTCTGTTTTCATGCTGCTGGTAATTGCTACCATGCCAAACAGTGTACTCTCTCACAGGCTGTTTTGCAGTCAGAAGTGGTGACTTCTCTTATTAATCTCTTTCCTTATCTTATTTTAACTCTTTCATAGATAAATATAGAAATTTCTTATCATCACATTTTCATACTATATCGTCTTGGTCCCATGTAATTCATTTATATCAGTTTACCAGTCTGATATTATCCTTCTGTATTCTTTTTCTTTTCCGTCCTATTTCCTTTTCTACCCTTTTATATAATACATCTTTACATTTTGCTCTATTAATCTAAAGATTAAATTTTCTTGCTCATACATTCTATCTTTCAGAATTTTATAAAGACTATAAGATACCAAAAAAAAATAAAAAAAACTTGGATTTTTTTTAATTTAAACCTCCTTATTTATTATACATTATTCCTCTTTTAACTGGAATTAACCTCAAACCCCATAAAAAACAAAAATATAATGTGAAAGATTTATTTTTCTATCTCCTGAGGACAAATATAACTGAACCTAAATAATCTAGTTTTCCTAGTATATAACTACTAATTAAAAGTAATTTTGTGAAAAGGTTAACCACTTTCCATACCCTATACATTTTTCGCAACTGTCTAATATTGTTCATCCACTACTTTTTCATATATCTATATCTTCCAAAACTTATTCCAAAAATTTCATTTTTTTACAATTAAAATAAATTCCTTCTTTTTGAGAATTTCACCAAAATCTTTACTCTTATTCTTGTTTATTTTAGACCTACTTAATTTAAATAACTTTCACCTCTTTTCATTACTTCGATTAACCATCTTATAGTTTTTAATGTGAAAATTAGATCATCTCATATACCGTCATTAAAGGCATCTGTATATCCTTGTATATGCACAATGCTCCTCCCATCTTTTTATTAACAACTTTATTACAGCAGTAAATAATACACTGCTTAAAGGACAGCCTTGTCTTATTCCTCTTTCGATTTTTCACATTATCCATCCATTTACTATAATACTTGTTATCACCTTTCATGTACTGTTTTAATAAACCTGATTGTATTTTTTCAACATTATACTGCTGTAATATATCCTGTAATTGCTTTCTTATAATATTATCATATACCTTTTCTACATTTTGTAGCTATTAATCTTATGTTTCTTCCTTCGTCTTTAATTGCATGTATCCTCTTTTATCATCATTAGCATTTCACTTACATTTCCTTTTCTAACTCTTTTCTATACTCCTTCTACCCATTATCATTGTAAAATCCTATCTAATCTTATTTGTATTATTCTCATTAACTTTTTATAATCCCTATTCATTAATAATATTGGTCTCCAATTTTCTATGTTTTCTTTTTCTTTCTTTTTTCAAACTAACCTTATAGTTCCTTCACAGATATTATCTTTTCTTAAAACCCAATGCTTTCCTCTCATTTAATATTTTAATGAACACTTTTTTTCTGATTTTCTTCCATATTCTTATAGAACTTATAATCCAACCTTTCCACCTCTGGAGCTGAATTTCCACTGACCATTCTCAAAATATTTTCTAATTCTTCTGTCTTTATTTCTTTTTTTTATGTTCTATTATCTTTATCTGAAAAAATTCACACTCCCATTCTTTTCCATTTCTTCCCCTTACTTCTTTATATTTGTCTCTTAAAAATAAATACTTCTTTTTCAAGCTCATCCTCTAATATAAGTACCTTCTTTTGTTTTCAATTGCTCTGTTACGAAATTTTGTTTCTTTATTTTTCTTTCCCTAAAAGGGGAATCTCTTCTCTCTTTCCTTGTGTTAATTGTTGCTGCTTCTGTAACAAATCTAAAACATTCTTCTTATTTTGTTTATATAATTCTTTTTCTAGTTCAAAAAACTGTACTTCTTCATTTTCCATCATGTCTCATAATTCTTTTTTCATATTACACCTTTTTCCATTTTGAAAAATTCCCTTTCTATGCTTTCATGTAATTTCTTAATTTTCTTTTAATACTCACTTTGCCATCTTGACCAATCTTCATACATTAATCTTCTAGTAAGATGTTCCTTCCATAATTATTTCACTTCTATTTCAAAATTAATTTTATATTCACATTATTTAACTTTTTAATACATTTACCTACCTTAACACTGTCTACATTTTAACTTATTATTGTCCAAATTGCCTCATGATCTGAAAAACATGTCTTTATTATTCCTCTTTCTAATTCTTTTAAAGTGTCTATAAAAATCACATAATCAATTCCACTTTTTAAAATGTGTATATATATTATATATTATATATATATATATATATATATATATATATATATATATATATATATATATTATATATATGTTGTTGTGTCTTTCGGCTTTTCCCGGTTAGGGGTCGCCACAGTGGAACTCCGGTCCGCTAATGATTGGTGGTTGATTTTTATGTGCCGAGTTACCAGCCCTGACACACAACCTTCAATGAAGGTACACCCATTCACGTATGTCTCCACACAGAAGACACTCTAGCTGAGAATAGAACCGGACAGCATGTTACTGTGAGGCGACAATGCTACCGCAGCACCACCACTATATATATATATATATATATATATATATTCTTTTTACCTAATTTCATCTCACCAATATTCATAATAATCTGTTACCTTCCCCACTTCTTTCCTTTAATTACAATTGAAATCCCCTGTAATAATGACAGAAACATATGGTGTAAATCTATAAAATAAGTCTTTTCCTTTTTAACATTTGTATATATATCATAATAATTCTTAAAATGTAATTCTTTATATGTATGTCCACCAGTGATCATTTTTCTGTTCTACAAAGTGCAGTTGTGTACACTTACCATAAATGTAGATGTTCGAGTGTATTCACTGTTGCAGTCATTTATTTATTTATTTTTATTTATTTTATTTTACATTTGTTAACCGGGAAATTCCGACTGGACCAGGTCCATTTTCAGCGGAGGCCCGGGGAGAAAAGCTCCAACATCAAGTTATAGAAATACAGTACATCCAGCATAATACACAAAACAGGCTACATCATGTATGTTGAGCATAGTAATATAACAAGAAATTAATAAAAACACTCCAGGTAAAAGAAGATATAGAACATGGGTAAAAAGGCAATGTCAGTTATACATTGGTAAGAAAAGAAAATATATCAAGTAAGATTCTACAGTTAAAAGTACCCTTTCAGATGACCAAGCCTACAGGGGATCAGAGCTCCAGCATGTGATCAGAGAGGGATTTGGGGAGTTAATAGTAGTATGGGTAGGGTTATGTGATACAAGGGCATAACCAGGTACTAAGAAGGTGTGATTTGAGGGAGTTTTTGAATATGGATGTGGATCTGCTGGCAGGTTGCCCTCAGTCAGCCTGATTAACAAAGTCTTGGGTCCTGCATCGGTTGCTGTCCCTTCTTGCATGATGTCAGGTCTTCAGGGGTATAAAACACGCATCCGTCGCCATTACATCAGTTTTTCTTGCCCCAGATGTCAGATGCCCCCCTAATGAGGAGCAAATAAAATTAAAAACACAAAAATATTCCTCCAACCAAAAGCAAATACACCAAAGAGGCTTTTAAGCATAGTAAAAGAAAGTAGAGGTGTAGCCAGAGAAAAGTAGGGGGCTGGAGGGAGGGTAACCAGGACTGCAACAGTGAATACACTCGAACATCTACATTTATGGTAAGTGCACACAACCGTAATATGTTCTTTGTGTTTTGCTGTTGCAGTCATTACATTTGGGTAGATTCCCAAAGCTATGGTTGAGAGGAGGAGTTTATACAGCATTAGGGCCAGCTATAAGGCCCTGCAAGACAGCAGTGGTAAAACCAGCTCTGGATTTGGAGAAAATTGGTAAATAATAATGCTTGGTGAAAGTATGTACAGAACTTCAGGTAGCAGCTTCAAGAATATCCCTGGCAAGAACACCTCTGAGAAAAGCTGCAGAAGTAGATGCAGCCCTGGTGGAGAGAAATCTGATCCCCTGGGGGATAGGTTTTCCATGATGCTTATAGCAGAAAAGAATGCAATGGCTTATCCATTTAGAAATGGTTTGTTTTGAAATTGCCTTCCCCTCTGCCCCTGCAGCAAATGCTACCAGCAATTGTTCAGATTTTCTTCGATATTTAGTCCTGTCCAAGTAGAATCTAAGTTGTCTGTGCACATCCAAGGGATGCAGAATCCGTTCCCCTTTGTTCTGTGGATTGGGAAAAAAGGTTGGCAAATGATTGGACTGATTAAGAGCCACACTGGAAACCACCTTGGACATGAAGGATGGACTGGTCCTTAGAGACACCCTGTCCGCATGAAAGATGATGAAAGGCTTTATTGCCATAAGGGCCTGTAATTCAGATATCCTTCTAGTTGAAGTGAGCTTCTCCAAAACAAAGTTAAGGTCCCAGGCAGGGGGTAGGAGCTCTCCTGGGTGGTCTCAAGTTCTTTGCCCCTCTGAGATACTGCTTGAGCATGGGATGAGAGAAGAGGGGCGGTTCTGTGTCATAATGAGCTGAAATAGCTGAAGCATGGATTTTAATAGTGGAAAAAGACAGGGCCTTGTCAAGCATCTCAGTTAAGTATTGCAAAATCTGAGGTAAATTGGGTGCTGCTGTGCTCATCCCTAAAGACTGGTTCCAGGCACAGAATCTCTTCCATTTGTCAGCATAAGATTTTCTAGTACTAGGTCTTCTAGCCTCCAAGATGACATCCATCACAGGTTTGCTGAGGGATGAAAAGGGTGAATTTAAGTGATTAGTTAGGCTGCAAGGTTAAATGTTGGAAGCTGAGGGTGCAGAATTTGGTTCTCCTGCTGAGACAGCAAGGAAGGGGTCTGAGGCAGGTGCAATGGAGATATTTGCGTTGACTTTTAGCAGAACTTTGGAGAGCAGAGGCAGAGGGGGAAAGGCGTAGACTGATAGGTTTTTCCAGCTGAAGGACAGAGCATCCATTTTCCAGGCTTCTTTGTGGGGAGTCCTTGTGCAAAACTTGTCCAACTGGTAGTTCTGGGGGAAGGCAAATAGATCTATGTCTGGGCTCCCCCATTTGCTTGTCAACATGTTGAAAATCCATGGTTCCAGTTTCCACTCATGTGGGTCCATAAGAATTCTGCTTAGTCCATCTGCCAGTGTATTCAATTTTCCTGGCAGGAATTGAGCTTGTAGGTGCACTTGGTAGCTCAAGGCTGTGTTCCACAATGCCATGGCTAGTCTGCATAGGGGGTAAGAATGTGTACCCTCCCTGCTTGTTTATGTACCAGATAACCGTGGTGTTGTCCGTCTTTACCATTAGTTGTCCTGGATCAATGTAGTCCTTGAAGGCTGTCAGAGCATTCTGTATAGCTAACATTTCTTTTTGATTGATATGTAGGTGCATTTGATTTGGGTTCCATTTGCACTGAATGCACTTCCCTGCCAGGTGAGCCCCCTCATGCATAGTTTGATGCATCTGTAGTTAGGGTTTGGCTGGCAGGGGGTAGTGTGAATGGCAGTCCCTTGTTTTTATGCAGGCCTCCGCCTACCATAGGAATTGCAGGTGTAGGCAAGGTATGATAGGAATCATTGTTTCCAGGCTGTGACAATGTTGACTCCATAGACTTTTTAAGTACCACTGTAGTTTCCATATATGCAGTCTTGCATATGGAATTAGAAGAATGCAGGAGGCCATGAACCCCAAGGCTTGCAGTATTTATCTTGCAGATAGCAGGGTTTTTGTGGCCACTTGTTTGAAGTAAGTTACCAAATGAATTTGCTTCTCTGGCGTGAGGAAAGCCATCTGGGCAGTTGTATTCAAGCTTGGACACAGGAATGTAATCTGTTGAGAGGGTACCAGTTGTGATTTCTTTTCATTTGTGGTGTACCCCAGACAAGTTAGAACCCTTTTAAACGCCAGATGATTTAGAAGTATGCCCTGTTTTTTTGCCTGAATTAGACAATTGTCCAAGTATGGATATATTTGAATATTTCTTTGCCTGCAAAATGCAATAACTGGAGCCAGGCACTTTGTGAATACCCTGGGCACAGTAGACAAGCCAAAGCGCAGTGCAGAGAACTGATAATGTAAGTAGCCTGCTTTGAAGCATAGGTATCTTCTGCAAGATTCCCTGATTGGGATGTGCAGGTATGCTTCCTTTAAATCTAGAGTTGCCAACCAGGCATCTTTGCCTAGCATAGGAAGTAACCGGTAAAGAGTCAGCATCTTGAATTTTGGAATGTCCAGAAAGGTGTTTAGAGTAGACAGGTCCAGAATTGGATGCCATGATTTGTCTTTTCTGGGTACCAGAAAGAACCTGGAATAGAAATCTTGTCCCTTTTCCTCTTCTGGTACTGGTTGAATAGCCCCCATGTTTAAGAGGGAAAGTACTTGTTTTTGAGCCTCTGCCCACTGATTTGGGGGCAGGTCTGGCCACCCATTTGGTGTTGGCAACATGTGGAAATGAAATCTGTATCCCTGGGGCACTCTATTTAAAACCCATTTGTCCTGGGTTATGAGTTCCCAGTTCTTTGCATGAAGAGCAATCTTTCCCCTTAAAGGGGCGGCTAAAAGGTAAGTGTTTGGTAATTTTAAAAGGAAGTCATTGAGACTGTTTACCATAGGGGGGGTGTCTTGTTATTTCCAAATTAGGAAGTGGATGCCCCCCATTGCTTAGTTCTGAGAGTCCCCTGTGACTGAAACCTGGTGCTTTTTGGTGTGTCTGGTTTGGCTTGAGAGGATCTGGAAGGAGCTGGAAAAGGCCAATTCTTAGTAGGCCAGTGCCTACTAAATCTTGGAGGTTGCACTTGTAAGAAATCTTTAACAATTTGCATAGATTTAGCTTTATCTTCCATCTTTTTTAAAACTTATTGCCAAACAGATGGTCCTGATTTAAAGGAGCATCCAACTATTTCGCTTTAACATGATCAGGCAAAGATTGCTCCTTAAGCCAAGCATGCCTTCTAAGCACAGACCCAGTAACAGCAGCCATCAGAAGGCTTCTAAAGAATCAAAACCACATTGCAAAGTATGTTTTCCAACTTGTTCAGCAGAATGCATTATATCCTGTAAATCGTTATTTTCCACACAGTCAGGAATCAACATCATTTTCTGTTTAAGCAGTCCAATAATATGCTGTTGATACTGATATTTTAACATATGAAATTGGCAGTTTAAAGCCCTGATTGCCAAGGTTGCAAAAGTATAAACCTTCTTACCCCATCTATCCAGCGCCCTGGAGTCTCTATCAGAAGGGGTAGGATTTTTAGCAGTAAAAGCCTTAATGTCCTTGGGCCCCTGAGAAATGATTTCTGAATCTGCAACCAGATTTTTGGAAAAGGAACTTATGGGACTCAGGAACCCTGTAGTATCTGTCAGGTTAACTAGGAGCCGGATGCAGGAAATCAGGGGCCATACTGGATTCCGAAAACACATAATCAACAATGTCTAGTACAGGAGGTGTAGCCAAAGGCCTATGCTGAGGTAGAAGAAGGAAATCCCTAAGCCTCTTTTTTGAATCAGAAAATTCCTGACTTTCCCAGTGGAAATGCACCCTTAAGGTATGTAGAGTTTCCCCAAAAGAAAAATCCTCAGGAGGGGAAGCAGAGGGAATGGAATCCTCTGCATCAGAATCCTCATAAGTAGGTATGGACAAATCCAGGTCATTAGAAGAATCAGAAGAAACAGAAACCTGATCAGAAGATTCATAATCAAGCTCAGCCCTAGGCCTCTCAGGGGGGGAGGGTGCTGACTACCCCTGAGTAGAGTAATTAGATCTTCAGCCATTTTGATCATTTGTTTTTTAGGCATAGGGGCCTGAACATGTGGCCTGGGCATCGGCTTTTTGGATATAGATCGAGATTTAGGCCTTAGTAAAGAAGGTGGAGTCGATTTAATATGCAAGCCTGTAGGCCTGAATACACCCTCAGAAGCCGGTGCCTGCACAGCGGCTCTGGACCCATCCAAGGTAGAGACATCCGCGGGTTCCATAGGTGAAGCCTCTTGTGGCATACCAAACTCTGAATGGGTCTCAGTAGAGGCTTGAGAATCTGAAGTAGCGGGTATCAGGGGCTGCGAAAGCGCCTCACTGAGTACCGGCAAACTGGTGACTGGCTTAGGAGAAGCATTGTCGGCAGTTTTGGACCTCGATGGCCTGTCTCTGTCTTTATCTTTGCATTTTTTTGAAATCCTGATAACCAATGACAATTTTGGATAATTAAACTGAGAACCAAAATATTTATAGGCAAAAATGTACCGACAACGGATAGTGTGCTGATTAAATAAAGCACAAAACCAACAGCAAGGTACGTCGTGGTTATGGCCTAGACAAGGAATACAGTACGAATTAAAATCTTTGTGAGGTATTTGTTTTCCACAAATAATGCAATTATTAACTTTTACTGACATCCGTAAGGAGCAAGAAAATGTTTCCCCAACGGGGTACTTAAGTTGAAGACTTCGGTTCTGAAACTCGGAAATGAAAATTTCAGGAGTTGGCTGACCGGTACTTGCGAACTGCTTCTGCTTTGGGCACCACCCAGCAAGAAAGACTGATGTAATGGCGTCGGATGCATGTTTTATACCCCTGACGAACTGATGTCATGGAAGAAGGAACAGCAACTGACGCAGGTCCCAAGACTTTGTTAATCAGGCCAACTGAGGGTAACCTGCCAGCAGATTATCCAAATGTAATGACTGCAACAGTGAAACACGAAGAACATCTATGTGATTTAATATTACATTTTGATATAATCTATCTTACATAATAACATTAATCCTGAACATCTCTCTACTTCCAATTTCCAAATTATATTTTTCCCCATAATATCGCACATTTTCTTTCATCATGAGTTATAAATCTATCATCTATTAATATTATAAAATCTACCTCCCATTTCTCACACCATTGATAAACAATAAATATTTTCACTTTGCTTGTAACTCTGTTTACATTTAGTATGATAATTTTATAATTACCAATTTACTTTTTTAGTTTCATTTATAGTTTTTCTTTAACCTTCCTCTTTCTATCTTTTGTTCTTTCCCAGTATAATCTTTTTCTTCTTACAGCATGCCATATATAATTTCCTCACTCACTTTCTATATTATTTTCTGTATCTTTATTTTATATAAAATATATCTGTTTCTCTTCAGTGGAAAATAACATTACATTACTTTTCTTTGGGTTGCCAATAATTTGTTAGTAACTGACCACTGGCATAATTTTAAAAAAGCTTCTTTGGAGTTATGGTCATGAATTAGTTATGGGTTTATTGGACTCCGGAGATAGAATGTCATCAGCATAAAGAATTAGATCAAGTGAGAAAAATTCAGTAGGGTAAGTCATTAATGAAGGGGGAGAAGAGCAGTGGGCCTAGAACAAAGCCTTGGGGACCTCCTATGTACAGGTAGTCTGTGGATGAATAATGGTTACAGAAGAATTGGAAGGACCTGCTTAATAGTTACCAATGAAACTCATTAATAGTATTGTCTCCAAAGTTAAATATTTTAAACTTGTTAAAAAGAATTACATGGTCCACTGACTCAAAAGCACATTATATCCACAAAATTTCTGTCTGTAAGATACTCCTAATTTAGGATACTGATTATTGTTAGTTACTGAAAGGAAGGCTGGTGTTGTATTAAAGGAGTTGTGGAAGACATGTTGTTTATCAGAAAGCAGTCTGTAATCATTTATGTGTTTAAATAATAAAACCAAAATAAAATATGATGCATGTACACTGTTTAAACACCTAGAACCAAAAAAGGTATAGCATACCACCAGTGAAAGCAGGTGTATCAACAAAACATATATCCACAAAAAAGTTTTAATCCTCAATCCATATTTATTAAAATCCCAAACAATTAAGCACTTTTGTTTCTACCCAAGACTTCATCAGAATTGCATTCAAGTACATACACAACACAATCTACACACACATATATATATATATATATATATATATATATATATATATACACCCATATATATATATATATATATATATACACACACACACACACACACACACACACACACACACACACACACACACACACACACACACACACACACACAAATCCACCTAACCTATTAATCAGTTCTTAATAGCTTAATTGAATGGGACTGAATCAGAGGCTTCTCCCTTATGTTAGTAGTGTACACATGAAGTACAATGGAGCTGCAAAGGAAGCAGGCATGACTCCCCCCTGCCATACCACACCAGATGTGAGAGCACAGACTTTGGGAGCTGTCTCCTAGACACCACTTCAAATCATTCCTGAAACAGAATACCCCCACACCCTCTATCATGAAGCAAGATTCCCCCAAATGCACCCCTCCTAAGGCAGGATTCCTCCATACACTCATTGTCCTAACCATCTAGCTCCGGAACTGTTAATCAGACTCAGGTCAACAGAGTTATAGATAGACATCTTGTCAGTGCACCAACAGGATTACAGGGACTAAATGAAAGAATTTGTTGAATTCTGTGGATACAACAGTCACTTCAGTTTAGTTTCTTAAGTTTCCATTCATAAACACCCATAGTTAGCTTCTGAGGGAGTGCCAGATTGTGGTATGAACAGGGAGATGTTAAAGCTAATGACCAAAAAAAAAAGGGTTTCTGCTCTGATTTGAGGAAATAAATTGTTCTTTTTATCTTCAACCCTGACTACCACCCTATTAGAATCTACAAATTGCATCCCCTGACACTTTACACCTGGGATGGATGACCCTTTTCCCCACCCTAACTATGCCTCTGATAAAAATGGACCAGGGTGGACTGACATGACCTTTTGGTCACAAACCTAAGTTATTTTTTATCCATCAGGTTGTTTGTCTTTAGGAAACAAGTTACCTTTTCCTGCACTGTCCTTTCAATTCGTCTCTTGACTGCTGGGGTGAGGCTAATGAAGCTGTAGTTTCTCCACTTCAGTTCTTGTAACCCCCCCCCCCCAATGTGGAGTGGCACCACTGTGGATTTCTTTTCTATGGAACCTCACCACTGTTGTTCATGTGGCTGAAAAGTTCTGCCTGTATTTTTTGAATTACTCCTTCTAAGCTCCTTTGGATCCTGAGTGGTTCAATGACCAGGGCTTCTCCAGCCTATTTTCCTTTGTTTACAGCTTCCATTTGAATTTTAGCCCCAGTCAACTACCTATCCCTGACATTTTGTCTCCATCTCATTCAGGGACATTCTTATCTGTCCCTTTTGTGAAGACTGATATATCAAATTAATTGAGGACTTCTGCCACAACATTGTCTTGCCTATACTCATTTCCCTCATTCCTTCTCCATTCATTTTCTGGAATCCTTTTCCAACTTCTTTTTCTTCCCTATAATAGTAATTGCAACTATTGCAAGTACAAATATCAGTAAGAGTAAAATTATACACTTCATAATAAGTTACAGAAGCAAAGAATTTTCTTCCTGCTGTGCAGTAACCACAGAGTTGATTATATTAGATAAGGAGGTGTGGGGGTCTTTGCACCCAAGTAAATAAAAAAATGAGCCTGAATTCCTCTTATTTTTATATATTCAAGTGGAATTTGAACTATCCCAAGGAAAACAAACAGAATATGCTAAATCAAACAAAAGTGAACTGGAAGGTTAAGAACACAATGAGGAACCCCTCATACAAATTCACAAGTTTATTGCCAACTTTAGCTTCTTCAATCTTAACCAAGGACTTCATTAGAGCTAAGTTAAAAGCATAAGAGTCACCTTTATCCATAAAAAACACATGAGGAACAGCCAATAGAAACAATCCACTAATAAAATTTTACACTAATCAGAAAATAGAGATCATGAATAATTAATGAATGGAAAATTCCAGTAAAGTATTAAAAACAAGGACCAACTAAGGCATAAAAACTGATCATTACAAAACAGTGTTAACCCCTCAGAAACTAATCAACAAAACACTGACCATACCAAATATAAAAAAAACAAAAATATACTAAGATAACTTTTTAAAGTTTTGCTAATCGCATTTTTAGGGCACTTTGAATGGAAATATGATTATTCAGACCAGATGGGACTGTGGCATTTAATCTCAATTGCCAAATAAGTTCCTTGAATTGACTGAGGTTTCCCCCACCTCCATGTCCTTCATTTTCCCTCCTACTCATTACTCATCCTCGTCTCATTCTATTTCTCTGTCTATTTTGGTAGCAGAATTGTCCATTATTTTTCACCTCTTAGACGTATAATCAATGTTTTGAATAACTATGAATTAGTTTGCTTGACATATAGGCTATCCACTTCTACTGTGTGTTTTGCTACTTGCAGTATATATTATATTATTTTCTTTATTTTTGTAAATGTATTTTAATCTGTTTGTGTTTTTATCTGTTGTGGGGATTTTCTCCCTTTGTATGTAATTACTTAGCAGCTGCTGTAAAAGGTTTTGTGTGTGTTTTTGTGGAGCCTTTCTCCCGAACTCATTGTAAAATATTTAATCTGTTGGAGGGGCTTTCTGCCCTTCTATACAATTACTCAACTACTGTTTAAATGTTTCTGAATTTGTTATGGAGCTTTTCTTCCCAGGTCTCCACTGAAACTGGACATTGGCTCAGTTGGGCTTTCCTGGGTATCAAAGGACAAATAAATAAATAGATATATATCCTCAGAAAATAGGTGTCCCATTCCTGAGGAGTGAAATGGTGTCTGTGAATCATGTTTACGACATGATTTTTGAACATCAGTTACTGCAGCTTATAACTGTACAGAAGTTAAAGGCTTATACTTCTGCAGGTCCCCTGAGTGAGTGCATGGTTAGAGAATTTCAGAGGCAAATCATCAAAGCAGCTAACTGCACCTCATACCACACATGCATGACAGCAAAATAAAGCAATTCTTAGACATTCATCACATCTGGCTTCATCTGCATATGTACCTCGCAAACCGGTATAAAGTTATGCAAATGAAAAATGTGCCATAATTTTGAATGCTAATGCATGCAGATCTGGAAACCTATTTTGTAGTTTGTAGGTAGTTTTGAGGTGATGAACTGTGCTTTGTAAGTGCATGATTAGCTGGCTTTGTCTGTTTTCCATAAGTATACTTTGTACAATTATTCTACTTACATAAACCTATTAACAAGAAAATGTGAACCTGCCCCTGTACATGCGTATCACATTGTATGGAATTAGTATGCCCTGGAAAGAATATATGGTGGCCTGTGATGTTGGCTACAGCTTTGTTATGTCTATACTTGTGTGTCCCTCCCACTGCATTATAGCATAGCAGTATCACTTGTGTTTCCTCCAGGTGACCCACACTGATAGCACCTGGGATGACTGTCCTCTTGTATGCATACCCGTAAGCCCTAATACATAGTATGGAGAATGGGGTCTGTAAAAAATCCATGTATGTAGTCACATAATGTCACCCTCATCCATATTGCAGAAGAATGCAATCCCTGACAGAGAGTACCCTTCACCTCAAAGACGCTCCCTGTCTCTACTTTTTGTGATATGCTCCCATCTAATGTGTGTAGACAGACATGTGGCATTGTGCCTATAACTACTTGTGCACATGCTTATAACTGCGTCTCACTCCACCATTCCTTCTGTGTGGTGTCTGTGGTAATGTCTGATGCATTATGCAAAATGTCTGAATTTTCTTGGGTGGCGAAAGCCAGGGAACCTTTTTGGCTAGGCTTATATAGGCCCCAGGGCCAATAGCCAAGTACCTACCTATGAACCTATGCACAGTCCGCCATGATCATGTAAGGAGCACCACAGTCGGATATCAGCACTGTCTGCATTATATTTGTTTTGTGTGCCACCAAACTATCACTATGTGGGGTCACCAGGCCCATAGTTCAGAGCTGGACATTTCAGCTTTGTACTGTGCCTGTACAGTCCTATGGTGTGCCCACTGGTGTCTGGGGGTGGGACTGCAGATGCCTCTTGCTCTAATTCCACCTCACTTTCATGAGATGATGGTACTGATGCACCTTCCATGCTAGGCATGTATGTGGACAGTCCAACTGCACTGGTATCAAGGGGATGACCTTTCTGTTTCCTCACCAGCATATTACATAGCATGCAGCATGGTAGGAACATCCTGTAGACTGAGGCATGGGCATACTGCAGTACCCCATGAGTTGTATCAAAGCAATAAAAATGGGCTTTGTGCAGTTTGAACACATGTTCAATGAGGGCTGTGGGTTTGTGTGTATAAAGTGTTGTACTACAGTTCAGTCATGATCTGTGGCTCTGTACCAAAGTCATTAGCCAGGGCTGCAATGAAGTTTGGTCATGATCTGTGGCTTCTGTACTGGTGTCATTAGCCAGGTTTGTAACAGAGTTCAGTCATGATCTGTGGATTCTGCACCAGTATCACTAGCCAGGGTTCTGTCAACTATTCAGCATCACCTGCAACACAATATCGACTTCTTGGTGGGGGGATTAATGTGTCTAGATGTACTATAAATATAGCTGCATCTACTGACATTAGTCTAGTTACCAACTAGATGGTCCTGTGGAATTTTACCATTTAGAAAGCAGTGACACAGCTCACATGTGAGCTTTTCTCCCCAGGCATTGACTGAAAAAGGACTTGCGTACAGTCGGAATTTCCCAGTAAACAAATGTGAATGAATAAATAAATAAATAAAATAAAATAAATATATGTGAATCATATGAAGTGCTTTGGTGCTGTGCAGACACATTGGCTATAATCCTATGTGTATCACAAACTACCTAGCAGTTCACAGAATGCTAGTCCTTACTGTTCATAAAACTTTGCAGCTGTGGGCCAGGTGAAGCTTTATTGCTGTCTGTATGCAATCTGTAGCACCCAGGTGGGTGATGTCATAGAAGTCACTCGTGATAGCTCTCTCCTGTTGTGTGCTAAGAAAGTCTGTATACTCATCCACATGTAAATCCATTATTCCAAGAAACTTGTTGAGTATTCTAGAGTCAGAGGCCTGAGAAATACTCATTGTTTCCCTTGTTGGTCAATAAAGGTACAGTGCAGAACAGTTTTTGGTCTCCATGGATATACGAAGGTCAGACATTCTTATGGATTCTATGGATAGGTGATATATCATCCAATGCCTAGAAGAAGTCCAAGTCTACAGGGAACTGATCAATAAACTTCTGGAAAAGTCATGGTATGTTATCCATTGAAGGTACCATTTGTTTTGTTGATGTTGGATACTAGTGAGAAGAAATGGTGCCATTCAGTACTATATGCTAATGTATAACCAGTGCAGCTAACTCCGGTTTTCTCACTGTCTACAGCTCTGATATTCTTGGCATGGCTTATCTTCTTATAGTCAGAAGCACAAATGGTGCATAGGTTTTCTGTACATGACTTTGAATCACAACTGTCTTCACCTAGTACTCATTTATGGTGTCATTTCTCTACCAGATTCCATTTGCATGTCATATATTCACATATGTTTGCATGTGTGTGTGTGTGTGTGTGTGTGTGTGTGTATATATATATATATATATATATATATATATATATATATAAATATATATATATATATATATATATATATATAAATATATATATATATATATATATAGAGAGAGAGAGAGAGATGTGTCTGTGTATATGTATAGCTGTGTAAGTGTTTTTTCTTGCCTAATTAATTGTGAGTATTTTATATTTGTGGTTGCTGTGTTAAAACTTCCATTTTTGAGAGAATAAATGGAATTTCTGGCTGGCAAAATGTTATCATTTGTCAGGTATAAGGCATCTGGAATCTGATGATGTGAAAAATGACTTTAGGGAGAATAAAAGCTGAATTTGATGGTGTCAGACAACTTTATATAACTTCTGAATGGTTAGGATAATAGTTGAGACAAATAAGATACAGTCTGTCACTGAAGTGACATGCTTTTACTCTACTGCTTGTTTGGTATTTCACAAAGAATTATTCTGCCATTCATAGTGCTTTTGTGAAGCATATTGCAGATCTGACAGCTTCTGACCACTTCTATCTGGTGAGCTATATCGGTCCAAAATTTAAAACGCATGCTTTCTCTGTGCCCTTAAGATTACCAAAATATGCTTCTTGAATTCTCTGCAATTTTTTTGCTGCATAACAGATTTGGTACATTCACATTTTTGGACCCAAAGAACAGTCCTTATGAAATACGAATTTCATCACAAAACATTTGGTACATTTGGATGAGAGAGGAGTGTTTTTCTTTTCATGTGGCTACACTGACATACTACTGTATTTTAAGCATTTGCATTTCAATGTCTTATTCTGTGCTTTTGGATGAAGTTTGTCAGGATGGTTTAACATATTGTAATCAAACCCACATACTGTTTGTCTATCAGAATATATGTCAGCACTCACACTCCATTAGATTTTTCAGCAGCTCTGCTTACTAATTCATGGTTATTTGGCTTAATTGTCTGTATTATTGAATGTGTGAATCATGGACTTCACAAATCTACAAATCATTGCATTCAGAACTTTGATAATTCTGGCCTTCAAGAATGAGCAAACTTCATCATAAACACAAATAATTGTTACTTGGAATCTATGTGTCATCTTCTGTGCAAGTGAGTAAGTAATAAGTTTCTTGACTGATAGTTTTTCCTTACCCAGTAGAACTAGTGTAAGATAAGAATACGTAGGTAGAATAGCTATGTATTGCTAAAATGCCCTTCAATCCCAAATATTTCAATGTAAGATATTACAATTTGCTCTAGTATCATCCTTAATGTGAATTTTTGCCATTTATACCCAGTTGTCCAGTGCAATGATTTTAGCAATGACAATATTGTTGTATTTTGCCATTGTCATGAAACAGTGTATAGAACAGACATGCACATACTTGAGTTCACAAACAACATTTTTTCTGTCTCTAAAGAATTTGAATCAGTGACTACATAGTTAACAGTTTTATTTCTATCAGTCATTTGCAACTTTTCTCTGCCCTTCCATCCTTTTCTTAGTCTGGCACAATTTAGAGAATGATCAAGCAATTCACAGTTTTTGCATTCTCTATTCATCGCAGAACATTGCTTTTCTATTATGCTGATAACTGTATTGTGATTAATGTCTGTTAGCTGAGTGCCTTTCATTTTTAACAAAGTCATTATGATCTTGCAAAGTGCTAAGTCTTTTTGCTGCCATATGGCCTGAAGACTTTTCTTACATTACACTGTCAAGGATTTACTCCTCTTATTTTTAACATAATTATGCTTAATTTTAATGTCACATGCATCCAGATTCTCAGATTGTTCCTTCATTTGAATGTTACTTAATTATACTGCTCTGCACATGTTCATGACCTTTTCAGGTGTTATTTTAGATTCTGGCAAAAGTTTACTTCATCCTTTGTCATTTTTATGCCACAGACAACTCTACCTCTGAGCAGTGAATCATGAGGTTCTCTAAACTCACAGGCCTTGGCTCTATGTTTTATTTCAGTCACTTAGGTATTGATAAACGTTTGCATCTAACTCTAAATGTTAACTTTAACTTGTAGTGAAAACAAGTGACAGGTATTGTAAACTGAGTTTAAGATCACAATATCGCTTAAATCTTTCCTTAATAACAGAAGTAGCAATGCTCTTCCATGAGGTTAAAGGAATCTTAATGACATCATCTCTGGCAAGGTGAAACAAACTAGCAACTTGTGCTTCATAGCTTTTTTCTACCATCCAAGTTGCAATCCTGAATATATCAAATTTTTGCAACCATTGGTTCTGGGTTTGCCTAAATGCCCTGTTGAACCAATGTTGCTCATTTTGATAGTGAAAGGGTGGATGCCCTGATGAAAGTATAAAGAAACTGTCCTATATCCTTTATCTCTATACTCTGTCCCCTACAGGTTACTGAGAGATGATCTATACCTAGCATAAAAGAGATCCTAAGATCATCTCTGATGTAGCTTTTGCACATCCACAAAATAAACACTATCAAAGCCACTAGATCCAAGGATTTAAAGTTTGCTTGTGACATAAATAAGACATGTTGGTGAGACAGGTATGTGTCTCAGAGGATCCCCATGCTCTCTGAAAAGAGGTTCTCCATCCATGTGTAGCAGAATCCATCCCTAACCCTACTTAATTGTAGCCATGACCAATGGATGGGAAACTGGAAATTCATCCCAGGTCTGGCCCCCATGCCTCAGAGACAGACGGTAATGTCCAAACTAACATACTTCCAAAGACATAACCTACTAGAAACTTCCTAATTAACATAAGCCTGTCTAAAAACATCCATGATATATAGGGATACAATTGGGTTGGACTGAGCAGCTAGGGTGATAAAGGTACGGGTGATCACTAACCTAGTATATACCTATGAACCTATGAATTAATAACTATATAAAAGAAGATGGTAACTGCTCATTTGCTGTAAATTATAGCAGAGTTTAACTGCAGTACTTGAAAGGTAAATGGCTGAAACATTGTACCATTTCTTTCTATTTGTTACAAGTAATTGGTGCCTTATAGTCACTTTAGTGGAATACTTATTTTGCTCTGATCAGCTGGTCAGTACATTTGAATTCACAAGGGCTGCTCAGTTTTCTTAACTTACAGGACACTCGCCGTACATTCTTCCCATGTCTGACCCCCCACCTCCTTCACGGGGTAGTGTTCCTTCTCCTCTCCCACCTCACTTTATGCAGATTGCTACTCCATCTCCATCCCTCCACTTAATGTCATTGCTTTAGAAGTCATACCAAGGCTGACATGGCCTTCCTATTTCAGAATGCTGACCTGGCAATAAAGTAAAGAATTCCAGTGATTTAACTGTGCAAACATTTTTTTCATGTGAATCAGCACATGTAATTGCTTTAAATTTTTTTTGCTTAATCATATTTGATTTCATTCAGTGGTACTCCATTTGTTTTTATGTGTATATTTTACCTTTGAGATCACTAAACATATTTTTAAAGCTCTGTATGATGTTTCCTGTTTGTCAAATAAGTAATAAACACTCTTTTAGAAACCTTACCTGTTTGTGATAGCTTCATAGAAGTATTCAATTACTTCTATGGAGATGAACAGTCATTCTTAAAACAATATTTACTTATTTGCCATAAAATTTTATTTGCTCATGGTTCATAACATTCAGTTCATTGTCATGCTTTAACTATGTTTGATTCTACTTCTTAGAATAAACAATGTGTTTCTTTCTTGAAAGGTTGAGGAGATAAGCAAGAAGTGTAGAGTACAGGTGGAGAGATGTACCATTCAGGTCTAAATTTAATATTTTATCTTTAGACTTTAAGAAAGTAGAACTGTAATGGTACTACTTGGTTGCAGATTCAGGTCAGTGTATATTAAGAGATGAGGGGAGAGGAAGCATCACAAACTCAGATGGGCTGGGGGACATCCTTCAACAGATTACCAGGATTTAGCATTTAATGTTAATAATGTGCACAACATTTCCTCAGTGTTATTGGATGATCAACAAGTTGATTTATTGAATAAAGGACTAAGTTTTGTCCCTGGGTTTTTTGTCCAAGAACATTTTTTTGCAGAGGATGTGGTCAAATTTTGTCGAAATTTGAATTTGAAATGCTATTTTCATGGGACTGATAATGGTGCTTCTGAGTCTAGGGAATTTCGCTTCAGGTCCTCCAGGTTCAGGCCACCTATGCAACCCATTGTCCAAACATTTCAAAATGCTGTCCTTAAAGATTTACATTTATATTTATATAAACAGGACAGGCTTAAGGATAATTTGGATAAAAATCAGAGAATATGTTTGGAGAAACTGATCAACAACAAGGAGATTGTTGTTCTCTCAGCGGATAAAGGGGGAGCAGTGGTGGTCCAGGATCTGGGGGACTATGAAGCTGATCGCCAGTTATCCAACCATAATCATTATCAAGAAATGCAGGTGGATCCCACTATGCAATTTAAAAAGGATGTTGATAAGTTTTTGGATTTGGCTAAAGAGGAGGGCATCATTAATGATGAAGTGTGTCATCAACTTAAGGTTGATTTTCCTAGCAGGCAATATATCTATTTTCTCCCGAAGATCCATAAAGACCCCATAAGACCGCCCGGGAGACCGATTGTATCAGGTAGGGGTTCCCTTACGGAACCCCTTTCTGAATTTCTTACACTATATTTAAAACCGCTTTTGGTACATATACGTTCCAGAATTCAGGATACTACACAGTTCCTTTCTATTATCTCTGAGACCCAACTAGAATCCCATTGGTTTTTGTGTACCTTGGATGTCACCTCCTTATACACCAGTATTCCCCACTGGGCAGGACTTTTGGCCCTGCAATATTGGTTGGATAAGGCCAATATTTACAAGCCTGGTTTTAATACCCTCTTGGTATGTATGACTGAACAGGTCCTGATTCATAATGTGTTCTTTTTTAAGGACAGGTGTTTTTGGCAGACTCAGGGCACTGCCATGGGGCTTCTTTTGCCCCCATTTATGCAGATTTATTCATGGTGTATGTGGAAGATCAGGTGATTTATGACATCAGTCACAATATTTATGTCAACGAGAAGGATATTTGGAGGAAGTTTCTTGATGACTGCTGGATGGTGTGGAGAGCTAATGAGGAATTCCTTTTGGAATTCCTAGAGTATTTAAATGGCAATATATGGGTGATTGAGTTTAAGTTGACTTTTTCCAGATTTGAAATTACGTTTTTTGATGTTTTGGTAAAAAGAACTGATACCAACACTCTTGAGAGTGAGATATTTACAAAATTTCCTCAGTTCAATACCTTATTACATGCCACTAGTTTCCACCCCCAGCATGTCATCAAGAACATCCCCAAGTCCCAATTCCTTCATGTGAAAAGGATTTGTTCCAGCTCTTCCACATACGACCATTACAAGAGGGACCTTATTTCGTGGTTTAGAAGTAGGGGCTATTTAGGGGGTGACATCACGAGGGTCAATCATTTTGCAAATCAGCAAGATAGAATTGATTTATTAACTTATCAAAATCGGGATCATGCTAAGTCGGACTTGCTTAGATTGGTAACAACTTATGGGAGGAATACGGTTGGATTTATGAACATTATCCATAAGCATTGGCATTTGTTAAAATCGGATAATGTCTTAGAGAAATATATACGGGACCGATGTTACTTTTCATTTCGTAAAGGGCGGTCTTTGGGTTCTCTTTTTAGTCACTACAAAAGGATTTATCATAGGAATACATGTTCAACCACTCAAGCTAATCTATTTGCAGGCTCTTTATTTGGATGCTACCCATGTGGTCATTGTACCTACTGCCCTAGGGTGTTAAAATGCCGGACCTTTTCCTCACAAAATTGTCCACAGGTTTATGATGTATTATGTTTTACCAATTGCAGTACTTCTTGGGTGATTTATTTGGCCCAGTGCAATTGTCAAGCTTTTTATGTTGGACAAACTTCCCGTCCTTTTAAAGTCAGGATAGGGGAGCATCTTAGTGATATCAAAAACAAAAAGGGGTCCAGTTCTTTATATAAACATATTTCTAAACACCCTATGGGCAATTTTTGTTTTATGGTCATTGATCACATTAAGGACAGACATGTACAATCTCATGTTTTACATGATAGGCTCACCTACAAAGAGAAAATGTGGATCATCAAACTAGGGGCTCTTTTTTTCCCCCTGGTTTGAATGATCATTTTTGAAGCATCCACTTTATATATTTGTTGTTATATTGGGGTTTTTTGTATATATTAATTTATATATTTTTGGGACATTTGTATTTATTTTTACTACATTTCATGTATGAATGAACTAGTGCATTATTAATTGCTGCACTAGAGGGTGCCATGTATTCCATATGAATTTTGTATAAGTTGGAAGACAGCATGTTAGGTTTTGTCTTCATTTTCTACATCATGTTTGGTTGCTGATGAAGGCTTTGCCGAAACCGGTACAACCATGTTGGTGTACGGTTATGTTTTTTTGCTGTCTTGAAGTCTGAAATAAAATAACTATCGCCTGTGTCATGGAGTGGAGTGCTGGCTCTTTTTTCACTCCAGTGTATATTAACAGCCAGACTCGATGAAGTGTTAACAACAAATAGGAAAGGATAAATTATGATGTCCTCTTTGGTTGCATGAAGAATGATCAGTTGGCAGTTTTGCAGAACAAAACCTTGTTAAATTTTGTTCAGTAAATTGTCCAACCACCAGAAATCCCCTCCACAGAAAAGTTGTTGGAGGGGTGCCTTCTTGAAAAGTGTTTGGCCATATAATTTGATGAAGCAGATGCTGTTAATCTTGTTACAGCAAACTTTGATCAGAACATCTCTGGGGTGGGTTAGGATGGGGCTGTTTTTTTAATTGCTGCATTTATATAACAATGAATTAACATTGGATTTTGTTGCTTTAAGTTAGTGATACTTTGCCAGATATACGACCTCCTGTACCTTTTGTTTTTAGTCTGTCTTGGTTATTGGACAAGTAATATGTTAGAAAGACCAGCTTCCACTAGGTTACTTGCCGTGTTAAAATTATGCTGAAAAATATTGTTCATTTGTTTAGTTAACATACATTCCCCCAGATTTAATAAACTCCATGCAGGAATAGAATTATTCCTACATGGAGTGAATGGTGTCTGTGTCTGCATCTCCCTCTCGGCAGCGCACCTTGCATATTAATGAAGGTGTGCTACTGAAGGTGAGCCATGTACACGGTTACTGAATGAGTGAAAGTGGGTGTGTTACAGTGCTCACAGTTCTGTAACACATCTGCTGCACTCTCAAAGTGCTGTATGGCAGTAAAACAATAAAAAGTGTCATTGGACACTTAAGTTACTTTATTTATCTGGTCATGTCACTAGGGGGTGTGTTACAGTGTAACACTGTAAAACTGCCATTACAGTGTAACATTGTAAAAGTGCTGTACACCACTGTAAGAGTAAAAAAGTGTACTTGGACAATTATTTAACAATTTAACTTGTAATGTCATGCAGGGGGTGTGTTACAGTGGATCTACCTGACAAGATTGAAAACCCACAATACCGACAACCACATGGCCAACACCATATCACAGACAGCCAAAATCTCGACATCAAAATAAGACCATAAAAAATTTACAGAAAATTCCCTTTCAACTGCTAGCCTCCCTGCACCCCCCCCATGGGGGGCTCCACCCCCCCACACCCCCTGTAACTTTAATATACCAACTCTGAGATTGCACTACAGTGCAGGAATGGAAATCTTTCCATTCTGCACTATAGTGAGATGCCGGCTCCACATTGTCGGCATTCCGAATGTCGACCATATGGTATCGGCCATATGGTTGTCAGCATTCTGGAGTGTCGGCAATGTCAGGTAGACCTGTTACAGTATCTGTAACACATTGCCAGCATTGTCAAAGTGGCGTATGGCACTAAAAGAGTAAAAAAAAGTGTCCTTGGACATTATGTAATAATTTTTTTGTAATGTCACGTAGGGGGTGTGTTAACAGTATCTGTAACATATCCCCTGCACTGTTAAAGTGCTGTACAGCACTTAAAGATTAACTTATGAATTTTTTATTCATTTATGTCACACAGGGGGTGTGTTACCATGTCTGTAACACCCTGCCTATACTGTCAGAGTGCTGCACAGCACAGAAAGTAAATGTCCCAATGTGTTTTTTCGGTCACATTTATTTTTTCTTTTTTTTAATTTTTTCAAGTTTAAGCATAGCTGAGCATGTTTGCATGGCGCATTGCTCAGCAGTGCCTAAACATAACAAAAAACTATATAGACATGTATAGCTGAAATCTTCACAGCTGAGTTAGTTGAATGGTTAGAGCCACGGCTTCATGTGTAGTAGGTGCACAGTTCAAATACCAAGACAGGCTATTCAGCTTTTACAATGGAAAGCATTTCTCTTTATATGTCTATTTTTTTTGCCCTAGTTATTGCTATTTGTCAACCAGGTTAGTGCAGCTGATCCAGAATCCCAGCATCAGTGGATATATGAGGTGAAAAGCCTCAGTTAAATGCAAGTGTCCAATACAGTTTAGTCACACACCAAGGTGCAGTAATTAAAGTAAAATGCAAACACATAACAATAAAGTATCAATAATGAGTAATTAATGTCAATATATATTTGTGTTATTATGTAGAACTCTTGTTTGCCCTTAGCTAAACTGTGCTCAGCAGTGCTGAGCTAAGCTAAGTAATGCTTAAACAGGACTTCTCTGAGCAATATTTAGCAATGCTTAGCTCCACTTAGACTGTATGAGCAGTGTTAAGCACTTCCATTCTAAGCAGTTCTCAGCTCAGCTAAGGGATTTGCACACTGCTAAGCATTTGCCACTTTAAGCACTGCTCAACTAAGCTTAGTGGTTTTGTGCACTGCTAAGCAGAGCTTTGCATTTTTAAAAATGGTCCAATGGCAGCAAAGGGTGGGAAAATAGCCTTATTTAAACTGCACAGGCAGGAATACAGGCAGAACCTGTTGGAGTTTGAAGCGTGCAGGAACTATGGCAGGACCTGGAGAGGGATCAAGCTTCCAGGCGCAGGGCTGGGGTATTTTGGAGTCCAGGGTCTTGGCTGGGCTCCTTGTTGAACACCATGAAGACAGACTGCTGCAGGGATAGTACCAGGGCTCTCAATACAAGTCTGAGGCCTGGGACCATCTGGCATGCAACTTCACTAGTGCTACTGGAATTCCCCACACTGGTGAGCAGGTGCGTCATCATTATGACAACCTAAAGTGGAGAAAGGAGGTGCTCTTGGACCAATGGATCCAAGAAGCTTGGGACAGAATGCCTCAGCAGTTTGTAAGTATATGAACCATCGCTTTACCAAATTCTAGCATGAATATTTGCTAGACAGGTATGCACAATGGTGTTTTTCCCCCTACCACTGCTAAGGAGAGGGCTTGCAATGTGGAGGCCCATGCTGGACTCATGGAGAGGCTGTGCCTACAGTGTGCTGAGTACAGATCATAATCATCATCATCATCATCAGCCCCTTTTCTCCATTTTTTTCAACATGGGGTCGGGGTCGGGGTATCGTGTTAACTGTTGCCAACTCTCTTGATTCAGTGTCACACTCCTGCCTTCTTCAACACTCATGTCTGACTGTCGCAGATCTTCTTTCACACAATCCATCCACCCCTTTGCTGCAAATCCTTGCTTCCTCTTACCATCTTCCTGTCTGTCCCAAATCTTCCTCACCAGATCATCTTCTGTTTTTCTGCACATATGTCCAAACCACCATAACAGGTTCTCTCTGATCTTTTTTTGCAATTGGAGCTACTTTGGTTTCTGCTCTTATGTCCTCATTTCCTTGTCTGTCCCACAGTGTGCATCCTACCACCCTTCTCAGGCACTTCATTTCTGTTACCTCTAGTGTCTTCAACTGTTCTGCCTTTACTGCCCACGTTTCTGTACCATACAGTAGTACTGGTCACACCACTGTCTTGTACACCTTATTTTTCAGCTTCTTTGGCATTCTTCTGTCATAGACTACACCTGATACTCTATGCCACTTGGCTGCAGCCAACTGATTCTAGCTTTGACCACTTCATTCAGACTACCCTTCGCCTCAACCACCCCTCCCAGATACTTGAAGCTGTTTACCTGTTCCACTATCTTCCCTTCTATCTCTATTCTCAGATTCTTCTGATTTCTCCAGTTTTCTGCCATTACCCCTGTCTTATCTGTGCTTAGTTTCATCCCATGTGCCTTCAGATTTTCATTCCATTCTTCTATTCTTTGCTGAAGTTCTAGCTCAGAGTCTGCCTGTACTGCCACATCATCTGCATACAGCAGCTTTGTTGATCTGTCCTCTCCAACCTGTTTGCTAATATAGTCCATCACCAGTATGAACAGTAGTGGGCTCAGAGCTGATGTACAACCACTCCCACTGAGAACCCCTCTGTGAGGCCAAACGTTGTTCGTACTTGGGTCACTGGGTCCTTGTACTTAGCCTGCACTAATTCTACCAATGTTTCCAGGACTTCAAACCACTGCAGTACTGCCCAGATTAGCTTTCTTGGGACCTTGTCATATGCTTTCTCCAAGTCTAAGAATGCCTAGTTAGACTCTCTCCTCATCTCTAGCTTCTTCTCAAGTATCTGTCTCAGTGCAAACATTGGGTCAATTGTGCTGCATCCTGATCTGAATCCAAACTGCTCATCTCCCATCTTACATTCTACTACTCTGCGTATCAGTTTATCAATCACCATCTCCAGAACTTTCATGAAATGTGGTAGGAGTTTGATCCCTCTGTACTGCCCACAGTTGTAGACATCCCCTTTGTTTTTGTACACTGGCACGAGTATGCTTATTCTCCAGTCATCTGGGATACGCCTTTCTCTCTACACTATTAGTACCCTTAGGAGCCATTTCTCCCCTATCTTACCCAGAATCTTTATCATATCTGCTGTGCCCTCATCTGCTGCTTTCCCTGACTTCATCTTCCTTAGTGCTGTTCTTACTTCTTCTAAGATGGGCTCCTCTTCTTCTCTCACTGTAGGCTGTTTCTGGGGCAGTACAGCTTCTGAGGGGTTTTCTTCATTCAGAAGCTGCTGGAAATATTTCCATCTGCCTTTGATGTCCTGTGGAGTGGTGAGCAGGTTGGTACTGGCATCCCTTATGAAGGGTGTCTGACTATCTTCTTTATCTTTCTGTCTTTGCCTTGCAACCTGATATAGTTTCTTTGTGCCCCTTACTGAGTCACTTTCCAGAAGTTGGTAGAGTGCCTCCGATGCCATATTCTTTGCTATTGCTATTGCAACTTCTTTCTTAACTTTTTTGTTAGCCAACCAGTAGTCCTTCCTAGCCTGGTCAGTCTTTTCTATCTCCCATTTATTCCTGCACTCCTCCTTTCTTTTGATGACTTCCTGGACTTCTGCATTCCACCACCAGATTTCCTTATGTACCTTATTTCCATACCTGGCTCAGCCACATATCTTTTCTGTGGTCCTAACACATGCTGTTTTTAGGTGCTGCCACTCTTCTTCAACTCCACCTATTTCTTCCTCTTCTTGGGGTGCTAGAGCCCTGAGTAATTCCTTGAACTGCTGTACTTTCTCTCCAGTCAACTTCCAGGTGTTCAGCCTGGTCTCTGTTGACCTTAGACAGTGCTTACAGCGGATTATGGCAACTAATGGTTTATGCTGTGGGCCAACTGTTTCACTGGGGATGACTTTGCAGTTATGGATTCTACCCCAGTGCCTTTTCCTTACTAGGAGGAAGTCTGTCTGAGTTGCATGTTGGCTAGTGGTGAGTAAAGATCTAACTTGTAATATATAGTACAATAAATAAAGAAGAGTATACATTGTTTACTGCCATTAGGTACAGTGTGTCCTGAATGTATTGCAATAAAATGTGTTCCAGACCCGCATTGATATAAGTGAGTAATGCCAGGCATTGTGCAATTCAGATGAAGGCATCAAACAAGCTACTATTAATGAAAGAAAGCTAATATTGTTGTAATACTGTGCAGGAATGACATACGTTTATACTGTAATAATTGTACAGGTGCACTACAGCAAATATGGCTATCACACCATGAACTGAGTGAAGTTTTGCATGATAAAGAAGTGTCATACTAAAGTGTAGATGTGGAGCTGTAAAACAGGATACAATGCAATTTGATATATGTTCTGCACTAAGATCTGAACCTTGAATAGTAATGCATAATGTATTATAGTGTTTTCCCCTCAGGATTGTCCTCTGTTAACCTTTGCATTTCAGCTCTATGTATTGCTGAATGTAGGCATGCTAATGAAGGCAAGTATGAGACTGAAATAGGTTGAGACTGCAAATAAATGACGTGCAAATTTATATTGGTCGGGCATGCAACTCAACACCCTACTATGGTCTGTACAGATCACACATATTCACATCCACTAGGGGTTAAATGTGTACACCTGCATTCCAACTATTAATACACAGTTCACCAACTATCTCTGTCATGAATGAATCTCATGCATATATGTGCAACTGTCAATGCAGTTTTCTGTGACACTCTACTGATATAACCAAAACAGACTTTGTAACCAACTGAGTTTTAGGCACAAATCAATCGAGCAGGTCACAGCAATGGCCCAGTAGCTCAGTGTGATAAGAAATAGATTTTATATTCACTTTTTCCACACACAGACCAGGGTTTAAATACAGGGACTGGAACGAACATGTATTTATAGTTACAAACAAGTAGTCTTGCATATTTGTTGAAACTGTTGTGCACTTGTAACAGATATTTTCTCCACAATGCTTACAGGTAAAGAAATGTTTGTAGTAGCCGTATGAAGGGTATACTAATAAACAGTGTCCAGATGTACTAGTGTGTAAATAGTGGTGCTCAGCAAGTTGATAGCACATCATTTAATAAAATGTCATGCAGTAGAGTAGTATTACAACTGAATTAGACCACTGAAATGTTCTACTGTTGGTAAGGCTGTGTGCCTGTGTGAATGTGTGCCGATAATCCAAACCCATGCCTACAAATTACAGCAAATTAGGTATATACACCATGCACTGCGCCTGATGAATGTCGCTCAAGTGTCATGCTGTCACTGCTACTGATCACTGTTGCCATTAACCTTGGACACAGATATAATTCCAACTGAAGTATGCCAGTAGCACACTCATACAGCATCAGTGCAGGGTCCACCTTTTTACTCATATATGTTACCCTGACATGTACAAGTCCCCTGTAGTTATGTACCTATAGTTCTTACAGCTGGACCCATACCATTCCATGTCAACAGCTTGAGAGGTAAGTACATGCTACAGAAGCTTTCAGGCACAAGTAGATGTAAAGTAAGGGAAGACCTGTAGAGTACTGAACAGTACTGTTGTGAAAAATATAGCATATACAGTTGTTAATGGAATGTTTTTCTCTCCCCCAACCCCTTATCTACACCACAAATTATTATTGTTATACTATGGGTATGGTTCCATTTCCATGTATATTATTCTGAAAAACTTATGTTGGGCCTTGTGTTGTACTATGGTTCATATAATTCAATGGTTGCTGACTAACATACCTCATTGAAATTACACTGTTGTCGGCCTTTTGCCATAACTGTTTCTCGCATGCTGTTATAATAGTGACTGTTATCCCATTTATGCCTGTGTTCTGTATGCTATGTAATTCTATTGTTCTGGGTTAATTGGAACACCCATGCATGCTATTATAACTAACGCTGAAATGTTTTGTTCATGACTAACCAATACACTTTAACAAACCTGAACACCAGTAGCACCTTTGGGTAGTCAGATCCCAGCAGATCCACCTGTCCCACCTCATCTGGCCATGGCACCGGGTCCCAGCATGTCTGAGACCCAACCTGGAGCTACCTCCTTTGCTGGTCCTGCACCACCCTTGGGTAGAACCACCTCAGGGACAGGGCCCGTCCCCTTAGGGTGCAGGCGCAAAGAGGACCCTGTTACCTGAAAATACCTCTGAGGAATGGTACACAGGGTCATCCAGTGGGACGTGGATGACTGCCTGTGCCAGATAGAGGGCAGACTGGCACACCTCAAGGGACAGGCTGGCCCTGGTGCCCAGCCCCCAGCACAGCCACCTTCTGGGCCATGAAGCGGCAGTGTTGACTGCCCATGGGTGGGAACCTGAGTCCCACTGTTTCCATCTGGGGGCACTTGATCCTCTGATTGCCAACCACCCTCCCCATCCAAGGTGTTTACCCCTCTCATGTGTCGTACACCTCCCCTGTCTGCTGTCTTGTCTGTCTGCAAATGCAACCTCTTCTACCCAACTTACCTCCCCAAACGTACCTACAACCCTTCCCCAGCATCCCACTCTCACCTTAAAAGAAAAAAAAAAGGGCATCTGCCCCCCCCCAAAAAATTTTGTCCCATACATAGCTCTCCATTTTGCCCTATGTATACTGACATTAATCAATTTCTCCATGAATTAATCAACACATTTATGTCACCCACACCCCTCCCTGTGGGGTGTGAGGCTTTAAATTCCAAATTGTCCAGATCATCCACAGCTGTTGCTGCACAAGAGCTATGGTCCTTTCCTACACCCATCCTGCATATCCCTAGCTGCCTTTTATAATGTTTTCCCCCTTGCTTACCCCCATTTCACCACTTTTCTATCAGCCCTTTTTTTCTTTTCTTTTTTTGGAAATAGTGTGGTTTTAAGTGGGGATAAGCACCTCTTAGCATAGTGGCACATTGCAGAAAACCGCACAAACCTGCTTAAAACTGCTTTAATCACTCTATCTCATTCAGGCCCTGTTAAGTCTCAAACCCAGGACCCTCTGCATTACAGTCAAAGCAACACACCACAAGTCCAAATCAGCTCTGGGTAATTAAGACTGCTTTTGGAAATATATCACGTGGTACAGTCATGTAACATTACGGAAAAAAGACACAACTGCCAAGTATTGAACCCAACAGCCTGTGCACTAGAGTCAAAGCAACACATCACTAGGCCAAACCAGCTCTAGGGAATTAGGACTGCTTTTGGAAATATATCACGCAGTAGTCATGTAATAGTAGGGAAAAAAGACACCACTGCCAGGTATTGAACCGAGGACCTTCTGAACTACAGTCAGAGAAACACACCACTACATTATCTCAGCTGTGGGGAATTAATGCATTTTTCCAAATATATCATGCAGTATAGTGATGCAACATTAGGGAAAAAAGATACTGCTGCCAAGTATTGCACCCAGGACCTTGCCAACTACAACATAGTGCATTACACCAATAGGTTAACTGAGCTCTAGAGAGCAAGTCATTTTACAAACATATCCTGATTGCCAGTGACACACTACTCCTATATTTACTGGGACAAATCACAGTCTATGTTTTCTAGGGTTACCACCTGTCCCACTTTCCAAGGGGAAGTCCCTCTTTGGGCAGTTGTGTCCTGCCAAAAAATTGACAAAATGGCTAATGCCCTCAGAGATTAAGACAAAAGTTATCCCTATATGTTATGTTATACTTGCATAAAGCAGTTAGTCTGTATCTGAAACACCTAAATGTTATCAGAAACAGAATAAGCAATGAAAATGCTACAAGAAGAAACTTTTATTTAGGCAAAAAAATGAAGTTCTGTCCTTTGTACTGGCTGTGGATATGTTTTGGCCTGCAAAATCTGATGTTTGTACCAAAAATGTCCCAGTTTGGGCATTTGAAAAGGTAGAAACCCTAACCTCTGATGCATACAACAAACCAGTACACAGACTAATAAATGCTGCTGCTAGATGTACGGGAGGCCTACAATATCAGGTACAGCTGACAACTGCACAGACTGTTGCTGAATGAACACAGTTGTGCCCCCTACTTATGGCAGGGTTGTCATAAAACCTATGCTGTGTGCTGACATACTGGCAATGCAGTGCAGACTGGGGTTGCAAACCATGACAGACAGCTCAGTGTCACACGTCATACCCATCTGAACACACATGTCCATGCCAATCATGTGTAACACACTATATGCATGCATATATGTCTTACAAATACACTTGACATAATATAATATATTATTAGAAATATGTCATATTATATAAATTATGATAATATAAAATATAATATAATATATGATGTTATGTAGTCCTATTTCACCGTAATTCTTGCTGGATGGGTTTGGAGCCGAACCTCGGCTCCAACTTGGCTGATACTAAAGCACGAGAGCTTTTAATGGCTTGAGGCTATCCCCTATCCCATGGTGCACCACGGCAATTCCCCAGATCTCGTTTGCCACGAAAGCTTCGAGGCTGTCTTCTTTACTGGTTCGTTGGCTAAGTAGAATTTTTGACATTTTTGCTATATTTCTTATTCTTTCTCAATGATAGGTTTTACCTTTATTATTCTAGAGTGATTGCATGAGTGTTAGAATCCCCTGTCCTTTTCTATAAGGATTGTATGGCTAGTTTAAGTTAGAGGGCCATAGTTGCCCATTTAAATTAGAGGGCCTTCCTCTTTGTGTGCTTGTTTTCTTCTCTTTATATATATAAAAAAAAATAATAATAATTCTTCTTTATAGTTGTACCTTATTGTTGTATTTGTTTTTTTTCAAAATGTCAAAGGATAAAGGTAGAGAACATAGAGAACATTGCCATTCTGGCTTCAAAAAGTATGATAAATGTTCTCAGAAGATGTCGTTGACCGACAGTCACACCAGTTGTGTGTACTGTCTTGGAGAAGCTCATTGGCAAGAACCCTGTACCTTTTGTCATGTGTTCAGCACCAGGGTTCTTAATGAATGCAAAAGAAAACTTATTGATAGGGGTCTGATGAGAAGTTCCTTCCAAGAACAGCTGGAACAAGGTCAGATGGTCTCTCAAAATCAAAAAAGGAAATCTCCATTGGCTCCTGCTTCGGAACTGACAAAAAAAAAATCAAAAGCAATGGAGCCAGAGTTCTGGCTCCAATTCTGCTTCTTCAGTCTCGGTGCCGTCTGTTTCATCGGCTCTGAGACAATCATCTTTGCCGAGACATTCACCAATCTTGGAACCAGTGTCACCAACTTTAAGATCTCCTATTTTGGAAAGTAGATCTCCATCTATCTCCACTTGTTCCTCCAGGACACTATCCGATGAAGATGTACAGTGGGTGGTGAAGCAGCTACTCTGCAATCTGGTGCTGGCAAAAATGTTAGCTTCTCTGGACCCAAAGGTTTCAGATCCATCCCAGCCTCAGTCTACTATTCCTCCTCTGACTGCCTCGCTTTCAGAGTCTAATGTTTCGGGTCATATTTTGCTGGAACCCTCAGTTCTGAGAACTCTTCCTGCTTCCTCAGAACTGATAACTCTAACTTCGGCTCAGTCTGGAGCCGAGGGTCTGGGAGTCGATGCTCTCTGGTTGACTCCAGGAGGGATAGTCACCCCGGTTTTTCTTCCGATCCGACTCTCCCTCTCGGTGCTTCAGCTCATGTGAGCTTGGCTCCCATGTTCACTTCGGAGCCTGCTCCTCCGGTTCAGAGTTGACCTTCCACTTCCTTGGAGCAGAGATCTTCTTCAGAGCAGGGTGGTAAGGCTTTCAAGGTGATAGAGAGAGCTTTGTCAAGTACCAAAGCCTTGCCATTGGACCCAATGTCCCTCCAGCAGCCAGTAGCAGCATCTTTTCCCCTGCCTGCCCCTGAGTGTAGGGAACCAGAGCCCCAAGGAGCCCCCATAGGAGGTGTCCCCTTTTCAGAAACCTATCCAGATTACCCCACTGGAGATGTCCCTAGGAAGAGAGTCTGCAAGAGGAAGCATACTGACTCACCCGAGTCTGTCACTTCTGACACTGATTTGGATGAGTCAGAAGGGTCTCCAAGATCCCCCCTCTGAGGAAGTCTCTTTTGTGGACATCCTAGAAATCCTTAGACAGAGGGGTGATTGGAAGACCTCTAACCCTACTGAGGATGAATCAGTGTACCCTGAGGCTTTTGGTTCCCGACCTTCCACCTCCTGGGTGACACCGCCATATGACCAGCTGTTAGGGGTCATATCTTGAAAAGCTTGGACCTCTCTAGACACTGCGGAGCCTGTCCCGAGGAGGCCTAACAAGTTTATTACTGCTCCAGAAGACAAAACCTTTCTAACTAAGGGAGTACCTGTGGATGCTATGGTGGTAGCAGCAGCCACAAAGAAGGAGTTACTGAGACATCCTCAAATATCCGTCCTCCTAATAAAGAGTCTAGGACAATGGATAGGTATGGAAGGCGTACTTTTTCTTCAGTGGCTTTTACCTTACGATCACTGAACTACCTTTCCCATTTTACTAGGCTACAAAGGGATCTTCTAAAAGAGTTGGGAGATACCCTTCAGGGTTCAGTAGCTTCGGGATCCATTGACAAGGTATTTTTGCAGCTCTCTACCCTTACTTCTATTGCTGATTCCTCCATGAGGCTGATTTCTTACGCAGCTGATGGAGAGTGCAGAGTGGCCGCATCAGGAATATCTCTTAGGAGACATTCCTGGATGCATCTATGCAATTTTACAGAGTCCTTCAAGTCTTCCTTTACCAACTTCCTCTTTGATGGTTCAACTCTTTTTGGACATCAGGTAAAAGAGACTTTGACCAGGTGCTAGCAGGAAGGGAAAACCTTATCTGCTGTGGGAGTCCATTTTTCCCTTCCTTTCAGACCCTATCCCAAGGGTCAAACAGGAGGAAAAATGTGGTTCCATAAATCTCAAAAAGGTTTCCCTCAAGCACATGGTCAACCATCCCCTGGAGGCAGAGGGGGAGGTTATAATGGAAGGCGCCGCTCTCGTGGCAGAGGGGGTCTGCAACACCAGGGTGATAGAGATGCTTTCTCTGGTCGGCTCTCTCATCGGTCTTGAAGAGTTGCCCAACTGTTCATCTCTGAAGGCAGTCGGGGGTCGTCTCTCACTGTACCCAAGCACCTGGCTACAAATTTCTCAAGATCAATGGGTACAAAATATAATTTCCAGAGGTTACCTCATTCCTTTTGTTTCCAATCCCCCTACAAATTAGTCTTTACCAGATGCACCACCCAATCAGATAGACCATGCAACATTAGAGGTTATCTCATTGCTTCAAAAAAGAGTAATCCAAGAAGTCCCCACAGAGAAAATAGGATCTGGAACTTACTCACGATTCTTTTTAGTTCCAAAAAAGACCGGGGACTGGAGATCAATACTAGATCTCAGCAAGCTGAACAAGTCTGTACAAAAATCAAAGTTCCGAATGATCACTCTGCAGTCAATTCTTCCGTTTATCGGAAAAGACAATTGGATGTGCTCCAGAGATCTTCAGGACATGCACTACCATATCAAAATGGACAGGCGCTTCAGAAGACACCTATGCTTTTGGCTGGGAGACAGTCATTTTCAATTTTGAGCACTGCCCTTTGGCCTCACTACAGCCCCCAGAGTGTTCACCAAATGTATGGTGGTGATCATGGCTCATCTGAGACACCAGGGATTCCGGGTGTTTCTGTACTTAGACGACTGGCTCCTCACTGCTACCACCAAGCACCAACTAATCTGAGCCAAGGACGAGACTCTAGCATTGTGCACCAGATTAGGAATTACATTAAATCTAAAAAAAATACACCTTATCTCCATCACAGCATATTGTCTTCCTAGGCTCAGATCCAGACTCAACCACCATGACAGCAAAACTGACTCCAGAAAGGATAGAATCGTTACACAACCAAGTCAGACTCTTGCTGACCAAAGACAAAGTACAAGCCAGAATAGTTCTTCAAGTTCTAGGTACTATGGCATCCACCATTTAATTTAGTTCTCCTAGCCTATCTACACATGAGAGTGCTTCAGTGGCTACTATGTGCCCAGTGGTCAATGCAGGAGCTACCCTTGTTCCACCAAATACTCATTACAAATTCCTGCAAGAAGGATCTAACATGGTGGTTACATACAGATCAGCTTTATCTAGGTCGTCCTTTTGTTCTCCCTCATCAAAATGCATTCTTGACCACGGACGTTTACCAGATAGAGTGGGGGGGGGGCATTATCTGGGAATGACAGTCCAAGGTATCTGGCAGGATCATGAGAACCACTTGCACATAAATGTTCTGGAGATGAGAGCAGTGCTATATGTGTTGCAATCACTTCACAGTTCTCTTCCTACTGGAACAATTGCAATTCAGTCAGATAACATGTCAGTAGTGTGGTACATAAACAAGCAAGAGGGAACCAAGTCTTACCCACTTTGTCGAGAGGCATATGGAAATGGGTGATGGACTCTCAACGTTTTCTGGTAGCAATGCACATTCCGGGGAAGTCCAGTGTGATAGCAGACAAACTGAGTCAAGCAATTCTGATGCCTCACAAGTGGTTCCTGAAAACAGAAGTTGCAGAAGAGATTTTCCACAGATGGGGCCAGCCTTGCTGCGAACTATTCGCCACGTACATGAATGCCAACTGCAGCAACTACTTTGCCCTCATTCCCCATCCGGGGATGTCAACCAGTGATGCTCTGGTTCACAATTGGCCTCTTGGACTTCTTTATGCTTTTCCACCCTTTCCCCTCATACCCAAAGTGATTCAGAAAGCAAAACTGTTGAAGAGTACCCTGATCCTCATTGCTCCTTACTGGCCTTGACAAGCCTGGTTCCCCTTCCTGTGGCCTTATCTCTTGGAGGAACCATGTATTCTGGAACCATCTCCAGACCTCCTGATTCACCAATTGGGACAGTTTCATCCTACCATCCAGACCCTGAAACTGACAGCATGGCTGCTCCAGTTCCACAAATAGCCAGGTGTATATCCCTTTCTCCTACTGTAAAACACATCCTCATTTCTTCCAACAAACCTTCCACCAGAAAATTATACTCCAGCAAATGGAAAAGGTTTTCCATTTGGGCAGAAAAACAAGGCATAGATCCCTACTTAGCTTCCATAGAGTCTATCCTGTCCTTCCTCACATCTATTTTTCAAGAAGGAGCTGCAGCTGCTACCATTACAGTTCAGTTGGCTGCCATCTCACATCTATTTTTCAAGAAGGAGCTGCAGCTGCTACCATTAGAGTTCAGTTGGCTGCCACCTCATATTATCATTTTGGGAACATGGGAAATTCTATTATGTCCCACTCTTTATGTAAAACCTTTTTGAAAGGAGACCTCCTTCTCAGACCTCCAATCAGGCAACCTCAAGAGCCATGTGACTTAAACTTAGTTCTGACCTCATTGATTTCTCCATCTTTTGAACCATGTTCTTCATCAGATTTAAAATTGTTGTCTTGGAAGACATTGTTCTTAGTAGCTATTACATCTGCTAGGAGGGTTTCAGAATTGCAAGCTCTGACCATTCAACCCCCCATATATTATTTTTCATAAGGACAGAGTTTCCCTAAGAACTAATCCTTCTTTCCTTCCCAAGGTATGCTCAGAACATGATCTAAATACAACTATTGAATTACCAGTATTCTTCCCCAATTATGCTAATAAATCAGAATACAGACTGCATCAATTAGATGTCCATAGAATTCTCTGATTTTACCTGCACAGAACTAAAGATTTCAGGAAATCGGATCAATTGTTTGTTTCCTTCTCAGAGAAAAACAAAGGTTTACCCATTTCCAAAGTAACTCTGTCTAAATGGCTTTCAGACTGCATTTCATTTGCTTACAAAAATGTTGGGAAACAACTACCTGTTAAAGTAAGAGGCCATTCAACTAGAGTAGTATCAGCTTCATATGCCTTCAAATCAAAACTAACAATTGATACCATTTGTGCAGCAGCTACATAAGCTAGACCTCATACTTTTGTCACTCATTATAAATTAAATTTGGCCTCCCAGGGCAGGTCATCCTTTGGGTCCACTGTGCTAAAGAGTCTCTTTGCTTGAGCCACCCCAGGAAAAAGGTGCTGGGGACACTGTCCCATCCAACAAGAATTACGACGAGATCGGACTACATAACATAAAGAAGTTATGTACTTACCATAACGTTCCATGTTTGTAGTCCATCTCACCTACATTCTTGCGTCCCACCCTCCTTCCCCCTTCCTGTATCCTGGAGGAACTGGTGGACTATCCTTTTTGCTGCCTGACCTTGTTATAGTTGTCTGTCCATATGCTATGGATAGTAAAACAAAATCTTTTTTGTTTATATGTACATAGTTATTGATAGAATAATCACTATTATGTATTTAGTTACTTTCTTGCAAACAAGATCTGAGGAATTGCCGTGGTGCACCATGGGATAGGGGATTGCCAAAAGCCATTAAAAGCTCTCAAGCTTTAGTATCGGCCAAGTCGGAGCCAAGGTTCAGCTCCGAACCCATCCAGCAAGAATGTAGGCAAGATGGACTACAAACATGGAACGTTATGGTAAGTACATAACTTCTTTATTATAATATATAATATAATTATTAATATACAATATACATTTTTAATATATTACATATAATCTGTCACATTCCCAGCATGTGCCGCATCTGGACACCCACAGTTTTGGCCCATAGCCCAGTCTGTGGCATAACGACTATATACATGTCAATACAATATAGGAATAACTGAGCCATGCAATGTCCAGCAAAGCTGGTTGCTCCCACCACAATCATTGCCACCCATAGTAGCACGTTAAAGGCCTGCAGGGTGGGACACATTTCACAATTATGAATATGTGTTCTAAATGTTACCTACCACTCTTTGGATGTCTCTATTACGTAACATATGTACCAGAGGCACATGCTTCACCTGGACTGTTATAGATACCCTCAACCAGGCCAGGCTGTGACAGAACAGCTGACACCGCTCCCTCACTGACAGTAACAGCTTCATAATCCCTAGTCTGACTCCTGACCAGAATGCAGCAGCTGCAGCCTGCTACACATGCAGCAGTATGTCCAGCTACCTGCTACAGACCTAACATACCTCCCAAACATCTAAAACAGAGCATCCACATGACACCCATACATCAAAGGTTGGGGGTGCTCATGTGAAAGAGACATGTGTCACAGTCTCCCCCTACAAGCATACACAGCTGCTAGAACAGCATCAACTTTAGCAGCATGCACATTCAGATAAAAAGGATCTATGACACTCACATCTGCTAGTCTCCTTACTGACCCCAACACACATTGTTCAACAGTACACTGCTATAGAATCTGAAAGTCTGTTAACAATGGCCAGACATAGCATGAAAAACTGTGGACATAACACATCAGTCCAAACAGTGGACAGTATTTATACCTACCATCTGTGATGCTGTAGCTCCCACACCTCGATAATGTCCTCCTCACAGGCAAGAAAAGGGGCAAGACCTATAAGAAGGCCTTAATTATAGCACTGTGTAACCATGCCAGCTGTTCTGGATGCAGATAGCAAGTGGGAGTCACAGATTGGTGCACAGGCAATCACCTGTTCATGAGCATTACCTACAAAAGGCAAGCTGCTGCCTATGGTAAACAGGTCTGAACATTTACTCATGAAGACAGACTGCGATTCTCTAGGATACTACAGCTGGATTTCTACACTCAAAGGAGTACAGCACTATACCAGGTATGTCATAGAATGAAGCATGTAATGGAATGCAGATGGGGGGATGCAGTCATGGAAAATAAGAATTTAAACTGTAGGTCTCAACAATATTGACTGGACTGACATGTTGCTGTTAGTATGTTGTCCAGCACCTATGGCCATCCCTTATGGCTCTGTCTGCATGACATAGATCACAGATCTGGCCCCTGAATCACCCCAGCAATGGTCAGTTCACATATGACTGCTAAGTTTATTGCCTGTTGTACAATACTGACAGTAAGTACTGGTGGATACAGCCACCATCTGACATCATGTACTGTCAGTGAGCCCATCTTAGTCTGTGAATATCATACAGGCTTAGTTCAAAGATTGTACAGGTGTCCCTTACCATTAATGAGGTACTCTGACTAGGTCAGTGTGTACTCCATACCTGCATCTGATTGCCTGACACCTATGGCTAGCATACTTGGTGACCCCCTGCAGCAGGACAGCAGGTTATACACTACTAGTGTAGTGGGGGGACACTGGCTCTGACTCAGCGGCAGTGCATACATATTGAAAATACAATGTAAGGGAATGCATACAGTACCAGATATTCATGTATCATTACTGTGTTCCCAGGGGTCTGCCATGTCACAGACACATTCCCCAAACTCTGGGGCAGCCATCACATATTTCCAACTGGTGTCCAGAAATACACATTTGCCTGCCATAGGATCTACATCTATGAGGCACATGTACACATTCTGCAAACATCTGGGTACTGCAGATGTCAGACAGCTATGAGGAGGACACCCTACACCATATATGCACTGCTCTCGGTTATTGTGTAGCCAGATGTTGCTGGAATGTCCACATGCACTTGTAGTACCACTCACCTATTTTTCAGATGTAGGCTGGATGACATGGTACAGTATTGCTGCCCATAGGGAACACCCAGCAGTCAATAACAGTGAGTGTGGACACATAACAACACAGTCTGTCAAACCACACAGGCCATATCTGCTAGTCCTGGTGCCATATCACATTACTATACTATGGGCCCTGAGCAGCCATATGCCTAGGCCAGATGTTAGCCCATGTGTATGCAAGGCAGCACCCAATGCCCCTGTTCAACAGGGACACAGGTTGCATCCCAAGGGTGTATGTGCAGTTAACCATCCAGTTATCCAGGCTATGCCTGCAAAGGTGTAAATAGCTACACTGCCTGATGTGGACACAGTGCCCATTTCCACCACAGGCTGATTGTGTGGGACACACATCTGAGCTGCCAACAAGGCCACTTCATGTCAAATGTCAGGTTGAAGGTGTGTGTGTGTGTGTGTGTGTGTGTGTGTGTGTGTGTGTGTGTGTGTGTGTGTGTGTGTGTGTGTGTTAAGAGTGGAGCATAATTTGCACTTGTGCAGCAGTCCCAGCAATGTGGAGTCCGTGAGTGCCTTGCATGCCACACTGAGGTCACCCATGAGGATTATGTATGAAACCAGGTAGAGGATTGGCCTTATTGCTGTGTGGTACATGTTTGATGGCCTGGTATTCCCTGTTGGGGAACCTCTGTGATGTCCCCAGCTACTTCATGTGCTGTGTGATGTGAATGGCGAACAGGGAATTATAGACATTAATGTTCCACATTGGGGGGATGCGGGGATGTTTATACCCCCATGTCCCATGATGACATACCTTTATGTATGACATGGGGCATGTAAAAGTTTATCTTACAATGGAAGCAACATTGTGTTGACATGTCATGTTGCCAAAGACAACACACTCATGACTGACTGTGTGCCTAGGATGTTGTTTGTACTCTCATAATATGTGGGGATGTCCCTGTTCCCATAGGGGTTCACACTGCATGTATCTGTACGAGATCCATCTCAATACCGGAAGATTGCCAAATTCCAGTAATAATGGCCACACAGGTAAAAAACGCACTCTCCAAAGCTAAGAATACAGCATCCATGGGACCAGATGACATCCCGGGCTGTGTACTACATGAACTACAATATGAACTGGCACCTCACCTAAGTGTCATGTTTAATCATAGCCTCACCTTGGGTTTCGTGCCCACTGAGTGGTGCAGAGCTACAGTTATCCCTCTCCACAAGGGGGGATCCACCTTGGATCCCGGAAACTACCATCCCATCAGTCTGACAAGCCTTATCTGCAAGGCTATGGAGCATATTATCATGGAACTTATAAACAAAGACATTGGCAACCTTCAAACACTGGACCCAGTTTGGGTTTGTGAAGGGCCGATCTTGTCTCCTGAACCTGATTGACTTTTCAAATCATTCTCCAGAGCAATGGACAAGGGTAAGGTGGTCCACACAGCCTATCTAGACCTTGCCAAGGCCTTTAACACCACCCCCCACTCTGGAATCATAGATAAACTTACTAAGCTGGGCATTAATCCCTACATCACCCAGTGGGTTGCTAACTGGCTTACTGATAAAACCCACACTGTAAAAGTAGCCAACTCCAAATCCAGCTCCAGACAAGTGACAAGTGGAGTACCTCAGGGTTCAGTCCTGGGACTGCTCTTGTTTGGCATCTACTTCTCTGAAGTACAGGCCAACACTAAGGGACTCTGTATACAAAGTTCGCAGATGACTGCAAACTGGGAGCCATTATTGAATCCCCAAATTATGTGGATACTCTACAAAAGGGCCTTAAAGAAACAGATGCTTGGTGCCAGAGTCATGGGCTCAAGCTCAATGCCAAGAAATGTATAGTTATCCCCTTTGGGAAAAAACATGTATCCATGAATTACTATATAGGTGGCAGTACACTAAACACCGAAAGTGTGATAAGAGACTTAGGGACACAGGTGGACAGTGGTATCACCTTCGATAACCACATCGCCACAACAGTCAGGAAATCCTTCTATGTGGCGCACCTCATCACTAAGGGCTTTTCATCCAGAAAAAAGGAGGTCATTGTCCCACTGTACTCAACCCTCATTAGACCCATTATATAATACAATGCCCCATTTGGTATGTACCTCTCAAGACATCTGCAACAACTGGAAAGGCCGCAGAAATACCTCACTAAAAGAATCACAGGCCTAAAGCAGATGCCCTATGCTGACCACCTTAAAAAACTCCAGCTATTCTCTGTCGCATATTGTCTACTCAGAGGTGATCTCTGCTTAACATACAATGCCATGTCAAACCCAGTGCTGTTGGACATGCTACACTTAAAGAAATTCCAATCCCTCAGAGCCACACATTCCAGGGATCTAAACCTTGTCATCACAATAAACAAAACATGCTGGAGGGATAGGTTTCTGACCCAGAGACTCCCCAGACTCTGGAATAGATTGCCCATACATGTCAAGCAGAGTGCCTCTTTGGCCCTCTACAAAAGGAACCTTGGCGATTGGATGGGAGAAAAGAAATTCACTCCGGGGATCACATCAGTCACCCTGTTAGACAGGGGTCCAGGGAAGTAAATAGTGTGTGAAGAAATAGCCAGGGAATTGTTATGGCTAGGCTTGTATAGGCCCTAGGGCTGATAGCCTAGTACCAACCTATGTACCTATGACCTTCCTAGGCAGATGTCCATATCACTAGGGAATCCGGTGATGGCACACATCATGCAGTCATCCGTAGACATGGCTGGACATAGCTTAATGGCTATTACATGCACCTCAGATGTGTACATCACACATAACAGAGACCCAAACATGGGACAACAGGTTACACATCTACTTATGGGTGAACTGCATGAGGTGCATTTCCCTTTGTGGAGTAGGTGGGTCATGTCAGCGCACTGGTGTGCTACCCCTATGGTAACATATGTTGTGTTGCATACTTGGCAGTGTTACATCTATGATGGTCATGTGGGCTATACTATCACATAGTTTGTCCAGCTCAAGGTAGGCATTTTAGTATCACCCCCCCATCCACGGCTTTCGTGACTGTATCATCAAAGTCACCTGAGTGTAGCAAAAATGAACCCTTCCTTGAAAAAGCCTAAGTGTGCGTAATGGAGTGTGTCCAGGTAAATGGGGTTCACGTGAAACTGTGCTATGGCCTTGCAGAATAGCCTAGTTAGGCTGCTGGGTCTATCATGTGACTGAGTGGGGGATGCCCCACCTTAGTGTAAACTGCTGACAGTGGTCATCCATCAAACAGATGGGACAAAGGCAGTACTCGGTCCTCCTTTCAAAACGGTTCCTTATGGTGTTGCAAGGTTATGCTTGGGGTCAGGTAGAATGCATCCTGTGATGTGATAGGCTCCCATGGCAGATGTATAGCATGACTATCACATGGCAGTGGTGACCTGTTCCCCACATATAGGAGACACTAGGTACTGTACATATCCTGATATACTGATGTGGAACATGGGAAGGGGTGAAGCCTACACCAACTCTGTCATGATGTGGAACATGGGAGGGGGTGAAGCCTACACCAACTCTGTCATGTATCCAGTATGCTATACCAACAGCAGTGGTATAGCTGGTGTCCTTGCGCACTACACATGAACAGCCGCTACCTGTGCTGTTGCAGACATATGTGCAGTAGGGGAGATGACTGTCTGCAGTGCATGTAGACAATGGCACTGTGTTTAAACTACGCAACAAATATAAAATAAAAAATAGAATCCAAAATATAAATGACCAGCAAGACCAGGATCTTCCACAATAGAAATTTAATCCAACCTCTAGCGCCTCGGCAGTAGCCTTCCAAGGAGAATACATACAGTGAAAATGCAACATATGTTTATACAATAATATCAATCAATCAAGAAATCGATCAAACAATTAGACAATTAAAACACTTCACATTTATAATTTAAATAAAAACTTTCCAATTACATTCTATATTAATGCCCCTAGGGGCTAAAGTGCTATATTTCAATATAAAAAGAGTTTCCTTATACAGGAATTTTTTCTTTACATTAGTATTATGCTGTATGCTAGGAATATGTTCTAAAGCTGTTACGAATAAACCTTGTGGGTTACTACTATGGTGTTTTTTAAAGTGCATTGCAAGTGGACTTTCTATTTTCTCATTTTTAATGTCCCTGACATGTTCCTGTATTCTAGTTTAAAATGCTCTTTTGCTTTCACCTACATAAAACATTCCACATGAACAGATGAAGTGCTATTGTCTTTGGATAAAGTTAGCAAAGGCATTATTTGCAAGTCCATTAATGATTATAATAATAAATATCAGGGTAGATTTAAGAAAAAATTAGATAATTTAAGGAAGATATATGCAGTTATGACTTATGATTTGTTGGCAGAGAAAGTTAAACAAACCATCCAATTTTATTGGGCTTCCTTGTTTAAATACAGGGACTTGGTAGATATACTTGATAAGAATTTAAATTTCTCATTTAGAAGGGGCAAAAACATAAAGGATATGCTAGTTCATGCTAGATTTATGAGACCTAACGTAGGTTTGAGCTATAATCTTAACTTACTGGGAACATATCCATGTGGCAGATGTATAACATGCCAGTATGTAAGTAGAACATTTCAGCATATTAATGGAGTACATTTTCAACCTAATGCAAAGTTTTCATGTAATACAGAAAGCATTATGTATGCACTTAAATGTCCATGTTTTATTGATTGATTGATTTATATTATTGTATAAATATGTGTTGCATTTTCTCTGTATGTATTCTCCTTGGAAGGCTACTGATGAGGCGCTAGAGGTTGGATTAAATTTGTATTGTGGAAGATCCAGGTCTTGCTGGTCATTTATATAATGGCACTGTGTTTGTTGTGCAGGTTTCCAGGAACAATCCCATTCTCATGTACATGCTAAGGTGACATCGCTACACAATGGGCACCTGCCCATACTTTATCTCAGACAGTGGTATATCATCCTTTTTATGGACAGTATGTATTGCACATGTCCACCAGACAGATGTACATATCCTAGCAGAGGATGATGTAGGCCTGTCGGGCATACCTGACTACATACATGTATACAAATGCCCATATAGCGCTTGTGTGTATGTGTACATATTGGTGCCAGTCCTGAATGAGGGGTTGGGGGCTGTGAAGCTGTGTAAACCCCCCACAGATGGATGTATTCTACGTTAGAGGTGTATGTAATGCTGGGCCTAGCAAGTTGGGTCTTGTGGGAGATGGTAACTGCAAATGTGACTGCATGATGGTTGCTTTGCCACAGAGGATGACACTGTAGGGATGCTGCAGTGGTAACTTGTGTTGTGTGATGTCAACTGCAAGACACCTTCACCTCATGTGGGGGTTGCCCCTGGCTACACTAAGATGTTTCTACACCAACTGTTGATGGCTTCCTGGTCATTTGTGTGCTGGCATGGGAATATCTTACAATGTATGTTAGGGCCATTCAACTGACACAGGATCAGGGTACAGACCCGACTCCTAATAGAGTTGATGAGGTCCATATAGGCAGAATGGGTATCCTGATCACATGTGGTGGTTGGTACCTAGCACGGATTTGCCTGGTTTCATGTTAGCAATGGTGGACTGCCCCTGCAGTGTCCTCTGTGCATCTTACTGTCTGTAGAGCATGGAGGTGTGTATGTGTCTCATGTCTACAGAAACCCCATGTCCCATGGCATTACCGACTACACTTTGCCTTCTGCATGCATGATAGGATGGTTGACCATGTAAGGCTAGGGTGCTCTCTGCAGCTTTGAATCATGGTCTGCATGAGTGCACAGATGTCTTCTGTTCCCAGAGTAGGACTGCTTGCAATGAGGGCAAAATCATGTGTACAACTCTATAATTCAGCATCATGGCCTTCAATGTGCGCTGTAATGACACTTGTATGTTGGTAGTGATAACCTCACAAATGTTACTAATACAGTCACTATGGGGCTGGTGGAAACACTGCCAGATGCATGAAGACCAGTGAAGACAGATGGAGGCCTCTCTCGCAGAGCATCATGGTCTGTATACCATATCATCCCAGACTCACAGGTACTGGAACCCCTGGAATATCACAGGGTAAATGTGCACATGCTAAGGGCAATCATTCCCTGACTGCATTGCGGCATCTGTCTGGGTGACAGCAGAATGCTGCATAAGGCTAGGGGCATACCTGTCTGGGACACATAACCACTTTGCTCAATCATGTCTCACTGCATAGAGTCTGTACATGTCAGGCACACCAGCATGTACAGTTACAGACCCATGACAGTACCTGTTGGTGAGAGACAGCAGTGCATGTGCAATATGGTTGAGTCTGTCAACTGTCAGAAAAGTAACTGTGGCCATCCGCATACCCAGCAAGGTCAGATGCACACCAGTGTGTTTCCCCTGAAGTCCCCTATGTGTAACATGTTTGACATGGGCTCACACCTGTGTGGCTGTGGGACACAGGTGTGTGGCCATGTGTTATATGTGCTGTGTATGGCTGTGGTGTTCATGTGTGGCTTGGCCTCAGAAATCCCCTTTGTTTGTGGATGTGTATGTTGAGAACCACTGCAGATATTTGTGTGTGTTGTGTAGGTATGGGTGTTGTGTGAGGTGTACTGACTGTGTTGACAACATGTTTGGAGACAGATATGCAGCCTTGACAGGCAGAGGGTATGGACTGCAGGTTCCTACAGTCATTGCATCTCTCACAGAGTGTGTTCGTTGGTGGTGTCGGTAGATGGCTGTCCATCCGTGTACATGTGGCAAGTGCTACACAGTGCAGGACACCAATCTCAACCACACTGTATGGGGAAACTGTAGGACATTATCGAGCCATATAGTCCAGAATCTGTGGGATGAAGGCCAGGGAGACCTGAGGGGTGGGCCTATAGGGCAGGTGATTACTACTACAGTAGGAGGCTGTCACCACAGTAGACCACGTAGACAGCCTATGAACAAGCAGTAATAGGTGCAACAGCTACATGCAGTGCAACACCTCATAGCACATGCAGCAAGTAGCATGAAACATCAGATCAGGAGGACAACGCATGCTGTATTGCCAGTTTATTGCCAACACCCACAGGCATACTGTGTTGATAGATGATGGGGGTATGATGTGGGAGTTAGCAGTGGATAGTGCTGGCAAAAGTGGATGTGTAGGGTCTGTGCATAATGGTGAGCAATATATGCAGTCCTGTGATATCTTTCCATGTTCATGTCTTTCAGGTTGAATGTACAGAAGATGCAACCCAGCCTTCTCAGAAGCTGAGACCACTGCAGTTATCAATACGCTGTGACTCCATCACCAAGTGCTGTTGTCAAGGAGCCACCATAACCAGCAACAACAACTGCCCTGTGGTCAGACTTGGTAGCAACAGTGAATAATGTGGTCCACCAGGACAGGAGCTCTGAACAGATCTGACACCGTGCTCCTGATCTCATACACCATGCACAGCAAAGGGCTGCTGCTGTGGACAAGGACCATGCTGGCACAGGGGGAAGGCCTGCTACACAACCACCATTCTCAGCCACAAAGGAGTTCCTGGCAAACCTGGCATCAGCCACCAGCTCACAGGAAAGCATCAGTACATATGTCATGGAGGTGTGTGGCACAGACTTTGCAGCTGAGGAGCATCCAGGTAAGCCTCCAGTGGTCATTATGTTAATACTGTAGCATTCATAGTGGCAGCCTCTGCATACCTGTATGCATATGTCAGGTCAATCTGCATCTGTGGTTGTTTTTTTTTAATGCTCACATGTGCACACATGTTGTGAATGTCAGCAATTTGGGTAGTATCACAGCTTGTACTGTACATGTTGATAAATGCACATATTATCCCATACCATTGCCATATGTGTGTGTGCTGACAACACCTCTCCCTCACAACTCCATAGGTACTTCTGGTGTGGCTGGGGAACATCAACCTGTAGCCGGTGAGTGTATACCATTGTGTTATGGATCACCTATACCCTAGGCATGTTAAGGGCTGCCAGTTTGCCATGCACACAACTATTAAGAATAACCACATTGCAATACGTTCCATGTTTACTTGTGGTGGGGTTCACTGCAGTGCATCATACTGGTAACCACAGCAGCATATTTGCAGGAGCTGTAACATATTTCCATGTAGTTTGGTATAGGTATAGCCACTGTGCTATACAGGGGTGCATTACTATTCTGTATATGGGTGCACTTTGGGTTTGTGAAGGTCAATCACATACTCCAACTTCTCATGTATCTCACAGGTGTATATAGTACTAGCAACATTAACTAGACATAGCTGTACTGCATATCTTGAGGGCCTGTCAAGAGTTTGTCTATTGTGGTCTGATTGTGTGTTGTGCATGGCATCAGTCAGAAGGTGTGGTCTGTATAATGCCTTTGTGGCACCTCACCTGTGTGTGTGTGTGTGTGTGTGTGTGTGTGTGTGTGTGTGTGTGTGTGTGTGGATCATCAAACATTATAGTGCAGGAATTAATGTAGTCACCCTCACAGGTGACCATGGGGGTTGGAGTGTTTCTCTCTCACAACCTGATGTCATTGTCTCATCGGACACTGATGATGATGGTGGCCATTGTGAGGCACAGGTGAGGTTGTTGGGGGCTGACTCTGTCCCATTGGTTGACATCCCATTTCAACCCCCCATGTCCCCGCACATGGTCAGTATGCTCACACATACCCAGTCCCCAGCAGGCACAGATGTTGGGCAGTTGGATGGTGGTGGCATTGAACAGGGTAGTGTGGAGACTATGGCATCTGAGACTGTAGACAGTAGCCATAGCCAGAGAGCTGGTGAGGTCCCACACAGGCAGATTGACAGGGGTGCTCGAAGGAGGACTTCTGCCCATCCAGCTCCTGTCAGAGGTGTCACAGCATTTGTCACCTAATGCATGTTTCAGTCCATCATAGAGGCATAGTCATGTTATGAACAGTACACCAGATGGATGCTCAGGGTCATGGATGCAACACTGCCTGGCATGCATGACTCCCTCCATGGCATTGGTAATTCCTTACATCATTTTGCTGATGTAGTGGATAGATGGTGGGGTGAGACATTGTCAGTCCTTAACCGTGCAATATCTGTGCTTGAACAGGTGAAGGGAGTTGGGCAGACATGTGGATGTAGATCAGCAACAACATCAGCTGAGAACCCAGGCGGCTGTACACACTCACACTCCTGTAGTGGCAGTACCACCAACACTAATGAAGGGAGGGTGCTGTTCACAAGACAACATGGCAGGCCATTGGCACGTGGTACTGGGTGGTCCCGTGAGGGACACAGAGCCAGCAGACACTGGTCACCATCAGGAAGTAGTACCACATCTGGCCTTGAGCATGGTGGTGCCAGTGCCACTCCTGGCAGAACCAGTTCTCATGTTCATGGGTGGAGATGGTGAACTGCACATTCTGCCATGTTCCATGGCTGTCCAACATACCCTCATGTAGGGATAGCACATGGCTTGACTGTTTGCATGCACACATTCACATATCACTGTCACATGCAGGTCACTGACAGATGCACACAGCTCCTCTCCATGACCCAGCTTACCAGCATCCTTCCAGACACACACACATGATGTCAACTATATGTCACAGCCTAGGCCTTTGGCAATCCCACACCACACCCTGTGCATGTGAGGATACCTGTTATCCATACCATTGATACAGGGACATGCTAATATGTGTTTGATGTACAGGGTGAATCTAGTACAGGTAATGGCATTTTGTAGTGTAGTAGTGTTATTCCCTGTAAGGTACTGTCTGCTGCCAATTGTCATGCGTATGCATCAAAGTGTATGTACCTTTGTGCCACGATGCTTTATTGTTGTTAGTACTGCTGACTGACTGTTGTCTCACAGACCTTATTATGTTTCTGTTTCAGGTGTCTGCATATGTAAGTCATGTTGAGATGCTGCCATTACAGAAGCTCAAGATGGTGGGGTGGCAACACGGACACCTTTTCATCACCAAGGTATGCATGGAACTGTGTGTGAGGGACAATGGGGCAGACAGTGTAACCTTGCATGCATATCACTTGACACAGCAAGCTAGTCCTGATACATGTCACCTGGGTGTTCCTTAGGATCATAGGTTCATAGTTACAGAGGCAGTTACTAGACCACTGGACCTGAGTCCCTTACTTCACTCCCAACACAATCATTGATCAGCACCTGTTGGCCATGGCATTGATGGACACAGGTTGGACCCCTGGGACAGATGTTTGTTTTTTTCCCCATTCATTCAACCTTTAAGTAGTTGATGAGGGTCTACATGGTACTGTGTTTGGCATGTTTGTGGAGTGCACTCATGAGACAGGGCAGCCTCTGGTTGACAAACCTGTCTCTCCATCAGCTTTTCGTGCTGTGTCATATGTGACTCAGGCCTGTCATGCTGGTAATGCACACAGAGTTATACTCTCATATATGGGGCAGCTGTTGAAGGGCTGATCATAACATTGCCATCTAGGCCTGGCACAGACACCTGTGGACAACCTGACCAATAACCACTGGGGCAGTACTGATTAGAGGCTGTCTGCATGGAACAGGTGTTGAGGGCCATGGATAACCTTTGTGGGTGTTAACATAGCATTTACAGTTTCTGCAGATGTCTGCATAGGTTCATAGCAG
>NC_056741.1:1911961063-1912101063 GCF_019279795.1 Protopterus annectens | reverse complement strand
TCATGCTTTACAAATGACAGAAATCAAGTAAGTGGGATATAAAAATGAGAGGTTTAAAGTAAATAGGGAGATATCTGTGGAGATGCATTTTGATATAAATAGAAACTAGCAATTATTCATATGGAAAAGTAATTAGGTATACCACAGAGATACTTTTCAAAAATTGTTGTGGATGACAAATTTAATGTTTACCCAACAGGTGATTATAGTTTATGGACAAACAAATTGGGCAGTGGGTTACTTTTACAAGGCTTACAAAATTACATAGTAAGCTGATAATGTGTATGTATGTGGTATTTATAAACAACAAATCTGAATAATTTGTTTAGTATGGACCCAGTATAAAAAGAAAGAGATCAGGATAGCAGAGAGGATGTATGAAATAATGAAAATAATGTTAGATAGAGTGGAAACTCACCATACAGTTAAAGGAAAGATTGGAATTAATGTAATTACATGTTTTTCCTGTCTTACAGAAAAAAATGGGACGGTTATAACACTGCAAGTAGGAAATAGTTTAAGGATGCATTCGGCTGGGGACAGAAAGTGTGATATATATATATATATATATATATATATATATATATATATATATATATATATATATATAGTTTTTTTTTTTTACAAGACTGGCTGAAGTTAGACCCAGAAGGAGATATAATTCATTCAGCCAATGTAGAAGAACAAATAATCTGTACAAATTAATGTGAACAGTAGCTTAAGCATATTTAAAAACAAAGTGCAGTGATTTATAGATCATAAGACGTGTGAAACTGTTAAGAAGTCAACATGGTCATAAGCCTAATGACCTTATGTTACCTATCATATGCAGGAACATTTCAGTCTTACAAAGCCATTGGTTCAAAATTCTCTGCTCTGGATACTGTATTCTGTACTCTTTTCTTAGTCATAGGCAGAGATCATGTGGTGACCAAAGTGTATGCCACAAATAAATGTTGAAGTTATACTTAGATAAGCTCTCTATGGACATCATAAGCTAGGAGATACTGGCCATCATCTGACCTGAGTGAAAACTCACACTTCGTCAAGCATTTACCTGATTTAATGATAAATGCCTTGAATGTGACATAGAGGAGGGGGAGAATAAGAAGGGAAAGTAAATTACCTTAAGTGTGTGGTTAGCTCACCTACATGGAAGCATATGCAATTTTTGTGCTAGACTCATAGATTCAAGATGGGACTTTAAGTCAGGTAAAGACCTGCCATTAAGCCATGGTAGAGATCATCCTTGAATGGAGGAACTGTTATTGCCCCTGCTACTGATGGTTTAGGTGATCATGCTATAGTGTCTGCAGCCTCTAGCATTGCTGGTTTGGATACATTCACTGCACATGCTGCCCTGCATGCCATATCTCAATGTTAGCTTTTACCAGAGTATAGTATCCACTGCACACGGTGCCCTGCATTCCATATCTCAGTGTTAGCTTGTACCAGAGTACAGTATCCACTGCACATGCTGCCCTGCATGCCATATCTCAATGTTAGCTTGTACCAGAGTACCGCATCCACTGCACATATTGCCCTGTAAGCCATATTTCAGTGTTAACTTGTACCAGAGTACAGTATCCACTGCACATGGTGCCCTGCATTCCATATCTCAGTGTTAGCTTGTACCAGAGTACAGTATCCACTGCACATGCTGCCCTGCATGCCATATCTCAATGTTAGCTTGCACCAGAGTACAGTATCCACTGCACATGCTGCCCTGTATTCCATATCTTAGTTTTAGCTTGTACCAGTACATGCTGCCCTGCATGCCATATCTCAGTGTTAGCTTGTACCAGAGTACAGTATCCACTGCACATACTGTCCTGCATGCCATATCTCAGTGTTAACTTGTACCAGAATACAGTATCCACTGCACATGCTGCCCTTCATGCCATATCTCAGTGTTAGCTTGTACCAGAGTACAGTATCCACTGCACATGCTGCCCTTCATGCCATATCTTTGTGTTAACTCATACCAGAGTACAGTATCCACTGCACATGTTGCCCTGCATGCCATATCTCAGTGTTAGATTGTACCAGAGTACAGTATCCACTGCACATTCCTCCCTGCATGCCAAATATCAGTGTTATCTTGTACCAGAATACAGTATTCACTGCACATGCTGCCCTGCATGCCATATCTCAGTGCTAGCCTGTACCAGAGTACAGTATCCACTGCATATACTGCCCTGCATGCCATATCTCAGTGTTAACTTGCACTAGAGTAGAGTATCCACTGCACATGCTGCCCTGCATGCCATATCTCAATGTTAGCTTGTACCAGAGTACAGTATCCACTGCACATGGTGCCTTGCATTCCATAACTCAGTGTTAGCTTGTACCAGAGTACAGTATCCACTGCACATGCTGCCCTGCATGCCCTATCTCAATGTTAGCTTTTACCAGAGTACAGTATCCACTGCACATGGTGCCCTGCATACCATATCTTAGTGTTAGCTTGTACTAGAAAACAGTATCCACTGCACATGCTGCCCTGCATGCCATATCTCAGTGTTAGCTTGTGCCAGAGTACAGTATCCACTGTACATACTGCCCTGCATGCCATATCTCAGTGTTAACGTGTACCAGAGTACAGTATCCACTGCACATGCTGCCCTGCATGCCATATCTCAGTGTTAGCTTGTACCAGAATACAGTATCCACTGCATATGCTGCCCTTCATGGCATATCTTAGTGTTAGCTCATACCAGAGTACAGTATCCACTGCACATGCTGCCCTTCATGCCATATCTCAGTGATAGCTTGTACCAGAGTACAGTATCCACTGCACATGCTGCCCTGCATGCCATATCTCGGTGTTAGCTTGTACCAGAGTACAGTATCCACTGCACATTCCTCCCTGCATGCCAATATCAGTGTTATCTTGTACCAGAATGCAGTATCCACTGCACATGCTGCTCTGCATGCCATATCTCAGTGATAGCCTGTACCAGAGTATAGCATCCACTGCATATGCTGCCCCCTCGTGCCATATCTCAGTGTTAGCTTGTACCAGAGTACAGTATCCACTGCACATTCCGCCTTGCATGCCAAATATCAGTGGTAGCTTTTACCAGAATACAGTATCCACTGCATATGCTGCCCTGCATGCCATATCTCAATGTTAGCTTGTACCAGAGTACAGTATCCACTGCACATGGTGCCCTGCATTCCATAACTCAGTGTTAGCTTGTACCAGAGTACAGTATCCACTGCACATGCTGCCCTGCATGCCCTATCTCAATGTTAGCTTTTACCAGAGTACAGTATCCACTGCACATGGTGCCCTGCATACCATATCTTAGTGTTAGCTTGTACCAGAGAACAGTATCCACTGCACATGCTGCCCTGCATGCCATATCTCAGTGTTAGCTTGTACCAGAGTACAGTATCCACTGTACATACTGCCCTGCATGCCATATCTCAGTGTTAACGTGTACCAGAGTACAGTATCCACTGCACATGCTGCCCTGCATGTCATATCTCAGTGTTAGCTTGTACCAGAGTACAGTATCCACTGCACATGCTGCCCTTCATGGCATATCTTAGTGTTAGCTCATACCAAAGTACAGTATCCACTGCACATGCTGCCCTTCATGCCATATCTCAGTGATAGCTTGTACCAGAGTACAGTATCCACTGCACATGCTGCCCTGCATGCCATATCTCGGTGTTAGCTTGTACAAGAGTACAGTATCCACTGCACATTCCTCCCTGCATGCCAATATCAGTGTTATCTTGTACCAGAATGCAGTATCCACTGCACATGCTGCTCTGCATGCCATATCTCAGTGCTAGCCTGTACCAGAGTATAGCATCCACTGCATATGCTGCCCCTCATGCCATATCTCAGTGTTAGCTTGTACCAGAGTACAGTATCCACTGCACATTCCGCCCTGCATGCCAAATATCAGTGGTAACTTTTATCAGAATACAGTATCCACTGCACATGCTGCCCTGCATGCCATATCTCAATGTTAGCATGTACCATAGTACATTACCCACTGCACATGCTGCCCTGCATGCCACATCTCATTGTTAGCTTGTACCAGAGTACAGTATCCACTGCACATGCTGCCCTGCATGACATATCACAGTGTTAGCTTGTACCAGAGTACAGTATCCACTGCACATGCTGCCCTGCATGCCATATCTCAGTGTTAGGTTGTACCAGAGTACAGAACCTGCATCTATAGAGTGTTGCGCTTCTAATTACCTGGTTTATAAAATGTGATGTGAAAAGTAAAGCAAATGAAACCATAGCAGTTACATTTAACACAACCTCTTTAAAATTGTCCCTTAGTTAATATTTCCTTTTGAATATTTGAATATCATGACTTGGGAATGAGCAGAAATGTATTAATTTATATTTTGTGTATAAGCTGTTGACAAAACTGTTTACTTGTACTGTCTTAATCTTGTTTTTTTAATGATGCTGTTCAGGTTCCACATAGTTGGATGGAAATGAAATTAATAAATTAAATGAAGGAATGTATGAATGAATACACAATTACTATGAGAATGAATAAATGCATGCATACCTCTCAAACGTCTCAAAATCTACACTTGGAACATGTGTCTAAATAATGAATGCATGATTTCTCTCACTCTGAACATTTGCTTCTGTATGTTTTACTTATTTTATGACTCCAAAGTTGAAGTACTTCATACTTGGTATTACATTAGTTAGAAAATGATAAACACATCAATATTTCTCCATACAGCTGGGTTGTCATATAATTACAGCAATAATCATAATACAGATGATTAGTTATACAATGATAACAATGATATGTCATTTTTCTATTCCTTTTTTTTCACATAGGTGAATTGAATGCCATTGCACCAATTATATCAAATTTCTTCTTGTGTTCCTATGCCCTGATTAACTTTAGCTGTTTCCATGCGTCCATCACAAATGCACCAGGTAACTGCTACTTGTGAAAGGAAATTACTCACAAGGTGTAATTAATGTGGAGTGTATTCAATAGCAATATTTTTCCTGTTTTTTTTTTTTAATTTTTATAACCAGGCCATGACTCAGAACCAAAAGTTCACATTTACTGTTGTGCTTTGTGTAATGCAGTTTGTCATGATTGCAGAAGAGAAGCACAATTACTATTCATGACTCCTTATCCAAAAGTCTTCCTTTGATCTGTAAATTGTTGTTGTTTAATATTTATATTTGATGTTTGAATTTTATATATCTATGAACCTATGTACATTAAAAGCAAGGAAAACAAAAACATCACCCCTCCGTCACCATCCAGACAGGTCCAATAAACTGTTTGAGCTCACCAGTCTTACTTAGTTCTTTTTCATCTTGCTAGTCCCATGTCACCCCTTTTTCATGGATTAACATCTCCAAAACATACTGGGACTGCAGCCTGATTACCAGATTTAATGGGTTTCAATCTATATTATAAGAAATTAGATCATTTTTCTTAGTGAGCAGCCACAGTGGTGCAGTGGTTAGCATTGTCACCTCACAGCAAGAGGTTCTCTGGTTCAATCCTTGGCTGGGGTGCCTTCTGTGTGGAGTTTGCATGTCCTCCCTGTGGTCACATGGGTTTCCTCCCACATCCCAAAGACATGCTGTAGGTGGATTGGACACTCCAAATTGGCCCTAGGAGTGTGTGCGTGTGTGTGCCTTCAGTGGAAGGTTGTGCGCCGGGCTGGCAACTTAACACCATAAAACTCCACTGCCAATCATGAGTGGACAGGTGATTCACTGTGGCGAACCCTAACCAGGAAAAGCTGAAAGAAGAAGAAGATCATTTTCCTTAGTCTGTTTTCTCATACTCACACACAAACAAGCAGACACATTCATAAAGGGTTAAAATACGAAAAGTCAGACAGTTCAATACATGTGGAAAAGCTGATTCATGGTTACATATAATATACATATGATAATGTGACAATATTGAATGGATAGACTAATAATATGCAAGTTCATAGGTACATACATTTTATATATATATATATATATATATATATATATATATATATATATATATATGAATATGTAACAATGCTGATTATATAAAGAGAAATTATATGAAGTTCATGGGTACATACACCATGTACATGTGACAGTGCTGACTGGATGAAGACTAATGATATGCTGGTTCATGGGTACATGCATTATGCATGTATGAACATGTGACACTGCTAACTGAATGAAGACTAATGATACACCACATTCACTTCCCCTCTGCATGTACCCATCAGCTGCCAGTACCTGAGACATCATTGCGCTACTGCAAACAACAAAATTCCTCAAAATAGTTCTGCTGCTTTAAAAGTCCTAAATAAGCCACAATAAAACATTTGTCTAAAGCTTTAGGTACAAACTGCTAAAATTAATTATAAACCACATGAATAAAATAATTTGTTTTACTCTTATGGTTCATAATAAATTTTTACCAGTTTGTCTTTTTTGAGCAGCATTTTGTTCTGTGAAGTAATGAACTTCTCTACTGACTTACACTGTATCACTACAGCTGGCATTATCTTATAGAAACTCAAAATCCTCTCCATGAAATAGTTTTTCCTTATGTCCAGCTAAACATCCTCCATTTTATTGGTCACCATTGTCTCCTTTCTCCCTCACCCTTTGCACGTGTTCCAAGACAGAGCATTGCATCTGCATAATATCCCCTCTATACTCTCCAGTATTTAAGAGTACACCCCCAAGTCCCACTTTCAGTCATAATTTTTGTAGGTATCCTTTGTAAGACCTAAACCACTATAACCACTGTTAGTCTGTATAGTTATCAGAACTGAATGTTATTCATGTTATATCATTACCAGGATGCAATGTAATTTGAGGACAATAGTGGGCATTTATTTTTTTTAAATGGAATAAGATTTCTAATTCAAATAACATTTTATTTCTTGACATGAAGTGGTGATTGAAGGACTCTTAAAACAGTAAGGAAATCTATCTGCTGTACAGGCTGGTAGTAGAAGGGAAAGAGAAATGGGAATTATCTCAGGAGTAACCACCCTTAGAAGAGGTAATCAAAATGGGGGGATAAACAGAGTGAAGGAATGGACATGGCAAAAAATGACTGAAAAAAATAACTGAAGTGGAGAAGGTAATAGAAGTCTGACCTTTTTGGGAGGTGGAGGATGAGTATTTCCATGCTAAGGAGAGAGTGTTAAATGTGGGAAAGTATCATCTGGAACAATGGCAAGGCAAATTTACACATCAGCTAATTTCTGGTAATGGACTTCTTCGGAGCTGCAGACTGTTGAACTAGCTATTCAGAAAAGGCAGTGGAACCACCTCGCCCCATTACACACAAAAAGAGCTCTCAGTCCAAGACGCTACTAGTGAAATCCATGCAGACTAACAGATGTATAAGAAAACTGGAAAGAAGAAACAGCTAAAAATAAAACTGCATTAAAATTAAAGAAAACATTGTCCAACCAGAAAAGACACTAAGACAAACTATAAAACAAACCAGCTTGAAAGGTGGTTGATGGTAGCAAAGAACAAGGACAGCTATAACCTAGGAAAAAAAAGGATTGTTCACATGGTGCTGAAACCATCGAGAAAGGTATAAGAGCTGAAAATAAATAATTAAATACAGCATGTGGTACACATTCTTTATGATGGGAGCATGGAAATGGCATTAGATAGATTTTATTAGGCAGGCAATTTTAAAAAAAAAATCACTTGATTTTTTTCATACAGAATAAGTGAATTCAGATACACTGAAGGTAAAAGAACTTTCATTGTTTATTTCAACAGGTAACAAAGAAAGCAAATTTGGTTAAAATTAGAAACATTTAAAAATATGGAAAAGTGAAAGATTTTGAGGAATAAGTAATGTCACCGCATCATGAAAAACAAAAACATGGCTAATGCTGTGCAGGCCAGAGTAGAAACATGTGGCACTGAATTATGAGCTTGGACTGCCTGTTCAGAGTATTACTCTTCAGAGAACCAGTACTCCAGGTGACTTGTTACTATTAGATTGCATGAAAGCTACCATATGCTCTTGCTGTGGAATTTTCTTTCATCATGGCATTGCCCGTTGCAGACCTCACCTGTCATGTCCAGCAACACTGCACTGGCTGTGTTAACTAAAGTTGACCTCATATACAGGAAAATGATGCAGATATTTATATTCTGTGTTTGTATTTTCTTTGTATTTTCTGCCTCTCTGTCCTAAGTGTCTTCACTCCTTCATACCCAGCTATCCAGTAGTGTATCACTTTATATTTATATTTATAATACTTTATATTTTACTCCTTTCACTCATGCCATTTTTGTTCCACTCTCATGTATCCAGGTTTATCACAGTGAACCATGGAACACCGGAGATAATGACAAGGCCCCATGCGTGTAGTTATATTTTTTTCTTTTCCACACACTCCTTTCAAAATGTAGCTCTGTTTTGCCTGAAGTGGCCTGGTGTGGTTGCTTGTGAGATGCTCTGATCAATTATATTTCAATTTTGGCTATGAATATGAAATATGCAATGGTATCCCTAAGTATACAAAAAGGATCTGTCCCAGTGGTGATTTGCTGAACACAGAGAGTAACGAGTTCTGTGGCATGTTCCACATACCATTGCTAAAATCCTGCTTAATTTCTGTTCATCTCCACTCTGTGCCTACGAAATCACATGGTTAATAAGGAGTTAAAGTACATTTAAATCACTCATTTTTCCAGTGTGCCATGACCCAACAAACCCATTCAGTTGAATGGGTACAAAATGACAATGTTTTTTTTTACTTCAGAGGCAAAACCTCAACACCCTTATACATGGGATTTAATGTACTGCAGTTAATTAACTAAAAGAGCAAACCTGAGATTGCAACACTTCAAAAGATAATGTAAACATTGCCAGCTGGGGTCCATGTGATTAAATGGGCAAGAATCCAAGCTCAATGAAAGATGAATTAAACATCCACTAAGGACTTCCAAACCCATTTGTTACTTATTTACCTCAGGACTTTAGTACAATACTGGACATGCAGTCTGGCAGTACCTCAGTGTCTCCACTTATTAACATTGACCATGTTTGTCTTCTTTATTGTTTTCTCTCCAGTGTCAGATCACACTAAAGAATGTTACCTTTCACATGGACAGTTTGTTGCATATGGAATAGTGGAATTTGCCCAGTTTACCAGTTTCTAACCCCCCAAAGAAAACTCTCTTGTTCTCATTTGTCTCACTCCATTTGACCCTCTCTATACACTCACACACACACACACACACACACACACACACACACACACACACACACACACACACACACACACACACACACACACACACACACTATGGATCAGCCAGCCAATGTACATCTGTTTATAATTACCAAGTAAACAAGGAGGACACCATACGTGATTATAAGATGTGTCTCAACTCGTGGATCGCTCCGATCCATAACCCGAGATAAACAATACATTTATGTGAATTACCCAGTTCAGCTTAATTGATCTGGCATTTCAATTAATGGCTGTAACCTGGACAATTTTTACAAATGTTGGATGAAGAATTTCAACATGACATCATAGGTTCATAGGTAGGTACTAGGCTATTGGTCTAGGGCCTATATAAGCCTAGCCAAACGTTACCCTGGCTTTTGCCACCCAAGAAAATTATTTTCTTGTGCCCCTGTCAAGCAGAGCCACAGAAGTGATCCCGGGAGTGAATTTCCTATCTCCCATCCAATCATCAAGATTTTTCTTGAAGAGTGCTAATGAGGAGCTTTGCTTGATATAGATAGGTAGTTTGTTCCAGAGTATGGGAAGTCTCTGAGATAGGAATCTATCCCTCCAGCATGTTCTGTTTATTGTGGTGACAAGGTTTAGGTCCCTAGAGCATGTACCTTGGAGAGATTGGGATTTCTTTATGTGGAGCATGTCCAACAGCTCTGGGTTTGACATAGCTTTGTATGTTAGGCAGAGATCGCCTATGAGTAGGCGATATGCGACAGAGTAAAGCTGGAGTTTTTTGAGACGGTCTGCGTAGGGCATCTGTTTGAGGCCGGTAATCCTCTTTATGAGGTATTTCTGTGGCCTTTCCAGTTGTTGTAGATGTCTTGTGAGGTACATACCAAAAGGGGCGTTGTACTCTATAATGGGTCTAATGAGTGATGATTAGAGGGGAACAATGACCTCTTTTTTCCTGCATGAGAAACGTTTTGTGATGAGGTGTGCCATGTAGAAGAATTTCCTGACTACTGTGGCGATGTGATTTTCAAAGGAGAGACTACTGTCCACCTGTGTCCCAAGGTCTCTTATCACACTTTCGGTGTTAAGTAGACTACCGCCTATGTGGTAGTTCATAGGTACAGAGTTTTTACCAAAGGGGATGACAATGCACTTTTTGGCATTGAGCTTGAGGCCATGGCTTTGACACCAGTCATCTGTCTCAGTGAGGCCCTTTTGTAGGATGTTCACATCATTAGTAGATTTGATTATGGCTCCTAGTTTGCAGTCATCTGCGAACTTTGTTAGCCAAAGACCATTTGTGTTAGCCTGTACTTCAGAGAAGTAGATACCAAACAGGAGAGGACCTAGGACTGAACCCTGTGATACTCCACTTGTCACTGGTCTGAAGCTGGATTTAGAGTCTGCTACTTTCACAGTGTGGGTTCGGTCAGTGAGCCAGTTGGCAACCCATCTTGTGACATAGGGATTTATACCTAGTTTAGTGAGTTTGTCTATAATTCCAGAGTGGGGGATGGTGTCGAAAGCCTTGGCGAGATCTAGATAGGCTGTGTGTACCACCTTACCCTCATCTACAGCTTTGGTGACAAAGAAGTCTGTCAGGTTTAGGAGACATGATCTGCCTTTTACAAACCCAAACTGGGTAGGGTCCAGAGTTGTATATTACCAATATCATTGTTTATAAGTTCCATGATGATACACTCCATAGCCTTGCAGACCAGGCTTGTCAGGCTAATGGGGTGGTAGTTCCTGGGGTCCGTGGTGGCTCCTCCTTTGTGGAGTGGGATAACTGTTGCTGTGCGCCATTCAGTGGGCACAAAGCCTGAGGTGATTGAACATGGTACTTATGTGGGGTGCCAGTTCGTTCTGTAGTTCATGTTGAATGCAGCCTGGGATGTTGTCAGGTCCCATGGATGCTGTGTTCTTGGCTTTGGAGAGTGTGTTTTTACCTGTGCAGCCATGATTACAGGTACTTTACATTCTTCCGGTATAGAGATGGGCCCTTTAGGGGATAAGAGAGGGGTTCTTGACATAGTTATAGAATGCTTTGTGGTTGTCTTTAGAATCAGTGGCAATTTTGTTTTCATAACTAGCTTTGAAGGATTTTATGAGGGACCTCAGCTTCTTACTGAGGCTGACCATGGAGTTCCTCCAATTATGGGATTTTACTCTTTTTTGCAACAGTTTCTTTCTTCTGTTGTAGAGTTTGTTTATAGCAGGGGACCACCAGATTGGCTTCCTTTTTTTGGAGTATAGCATCTTGGTTCTGTTAGGGATTGCACGATCCATGCACTTGTTTAAGTGTTTATAAAGTGCGATTGTATAGGATTCAGCAGTCGTATCTCTATAGTCCATCAGCATGGGTGTCGTGAAGTTTGCCACTTCTGTCTTAAGAAGCGTGAAGTTAGCTTTGGAGAAATTTTTTACGGTGGTTTCCCTAATGGGGGGTGGGGCTGGGATGTGGATGTCTAGGGTGATTTGCTTGTGGTCGGATCTGACCAACGAGGAATTGACCTCTGGTGTGGAACATTGGCTGCCCATGTTGGTAATGACCAGGTCTAGGATATTGCTGCCCCTGGTGGGGGTGTGGATAAGTTGATCCAATGCATTGGAATTTATGAATTCTAGAAAACGTTGAGCACAAGAGTTGGTACATGAGTAGTTTTCCCAGTTAATGGTGGGGTAGTTGAAAAAATTATTAGGGTGTTAGGTTGTACCCTAATATTTTCCAGTGTATCAAGAAATGAGGAGTGGGAATCCTGGGGCATGGTGGGGGATCTGTAGCAAGCTACAATTTGCATTGCGGTCTTGCCCAGAGTTAGTTGCACTTGGATAATCTCAGATGCATTATGCTGAGCAACTAGCCTGGAGGTGTGGATATCCTTAATGAATATGGACACACCTCCGCCTTTAGTGCTTCGGTCCAAGTTAGGTGGCCGAAAGGTGTGGTATGAATTATAGCCTGGTAATGCAGGGGTGCTCTCTGGAGCATTGAACCAGGTCTCTGTCACTGCACAGATGTCAATGTTCTCCATTTTAAGGAGTGCCTCGAGTGAGTGCATTTTGAGGTTTAGAACACTTTCACGTCAACTACACCATCATTACTGCTATTACTGTAGGATTCTATCCTCAGAACTGATATACAAAAATACTTATGGCACATTGGTTCTATAATACTGTTTTACTTTATGAGAACGGGCCTCAGATAAACTTTGAGCTAAAACTATTCACAGTTGCTTAAAATAATGGCCTGAATTTAATCTGACAACATTATTTTACAACTTTGCAATCAAACTCTTATTTCATCTTGTATTTTGCAACATGATTAGTTTTATTGCATCCTATAAACATGCAGCTCCCACTTTTTTAGTGATGCAAGAACAAATGTTTATGATGTACAAATGTTTCTTACTCACAACAAACATGGAATTACAGTCAAGCATGTACCAGTATAATGACTTGGTAGAGTTTATGATGCAGAGGCCCATGTGACTGTGAATTGTAACACTTGCAGTGTCATAATAATGTATTATTATTTGTTTGTGGTATTTGTAGTATATGGAATTATTTCATTCTCTTCTTTCCACAGGCTGGAGACCCTCATTTCAATACTACAACAAGTGGGCCTCCCTGTTTGGTGCCATTATTTCAGTTGTCATCATGTTCCTGTTGACGTGGTGGGCAGCACTGATCGCAGTTGGCATTGTCATCTTCCTGCTGGCATATGTACTCTACAAAAAACCTGGTACATAGTTAAAGTGCTTGTCCTCATTTGCTATGGTTTAATAGATTGCAGCAAAAACAAATGGCAGTTATCATAAATACATTTCAGTTTTGTACTTTTTCACACACATTTGAGCAGTCCATATTCTACAAGCCAGTCCAGACTTCACTGCACACCGTTCATTGATTCTGTACAACTTATTTGCCATAAGGCATGCAACCAATGCATGATTCTAATTTGTGGGAAGGTTTCTGGAGCAATTACTAAATGTGGATGTGTGCTATTTATTCAAATAGTCGCTTTTTGATATTACTTCCTGTGTACATACATCTCTTCACTGGGGACTGATGAGCAAGTTTTAATTGTACTTTTATCCTTCTCCCTTGCATTGACTTTGGAATTATATCATACTCATATGATGAAGGCTGACATATTGATAATAATTATGGTACAGAAAGTATTTTGAAGTCTAGTTGAAATGGTTGCTGACAAGCCTTCTAACCAGTTTACTTATATTTTCTTTACTCCTTTTTTGACAATTGAATTACTGTTCCTGTGCAATTAGTTACTTCTGTTGTTGATGTCTTAGTATGTAGAACCTTGTTTGGTTGAATGTGCTGTCATGTCCCTGTGAGAGAAATAGGAAAAGGTAAAATCTGTAATCATTTCTACAGGTCTGTGGCACCTCCAGGATAATATCTTTAGAGATCAGAAGTATGGGAACAGAAACCCCACATTCATGCTGTAGGATACAGAGCCACCCTACAAAAATGCCTTTTTTTTGCACTGAATGCAATTTATTTTTATTGATTTATTTATTTTTATTTTACATTTGATAACCGGGAAAGTCCAACTGGACACAGGTCCATTTTCAGCGGAGGCCCAGGGAGAAAAGCTCCAAATACAGTACAGTACATAAGTGAGGATTTGAGCTTACATCTAAGAATGCATTTCAGCATGCAGTATGCAGATATTAGCAACCTGTTTTTGAAAGAAATATATAAAGTACATTACAAGACTACATTTCAGCATGTAATAAGCGGAGTTTAACAATTTCTTGCTGTAAGGATTATATGCAGTACATTATAAGATTGAAAACAGTACAATAACTGAAAAAAAGTAATTTTTTTTTTAGTACGATAGGAGCTCATTCTGAAAAGCCCTTATGTTTGGGGTAGAACAGGTATACCTAGGTAACTAGAGGAAGAGACAGGTGATCCTCAGCAGAATTCATGCAACAGTGCAGTCGTGTGGTTTAACCTGGGGAGTCACAAGAGCAAAGCCAGTTGTTTGAATAGTGGGTTTTGAGGAGTTTTTTAAATTGGAAGGCAGAGGTTGCAGAAGTTATGTGGTTTGGGAGTGAGTTCCAGATTCCGATTATAGTGTAGGCAAAGAGAGACTTGAGATTCTATATTCATATCATTGTGTCTAGTAGTGCTATTGTTTGCAATATTTTGCATTGCAATTTCTCTTGCAGCCAGATAATCACTCTGGATCCCTTTCATTTTTATGTTAGGACATTTTGCACAATGCATTCATTTTTCCCTTAACTATTAACTGCCTAACCCTTGCTTCAAGACTCTTAGTAAACCTGAACTGTCCTTATCAGCTAGTACAACAATAACTCATGGCTAGGTGCGGGTAATGTTAGATTTACCCATGGTTGGTGTGGTTTGGTCATGAGGACGAAGCCCAAGTGACCAAACAAAGCCAACCATGGGTAAATCAGCATTACCCACACCCAGCCGTAGGTTATTGCTATTACACTATGACATTATTTAAGAAAAAAGTTACTTACTTTTCTTAAATAATGTCCTTGTATAATGGCACTGTACTGCTCTTCCACATTTTTCTCCTGTATCCTGGGGCTTTCTTGATGTACCGCACATATGTATGCGACTTACATTCCCATGCTTACACAGTACATCAGTGCTGTGTAAAGGAAGCAATGGAGAAAGGAAGAACTCTGTTGCTTTTTTTGTTTGTTTTTAATTTTAATAAAATGAAATCCAGAAAATTTAAACATATGGGAGAGATGAGACAGAGAAAATATAATGATAATTAGGTACGTTTCTCTAGTTTTGCATAACACACCTGAGTATCCTTGTATTTTTCTCTGTCCCATCTCTCTCGTTCTTTTGAAGTCTCCTGTTTTGGTAAGTTTTTTTTTTTAAATTAAAGAAAAGTAGAATTTCCATAGTATATATATTAATAGAAGAAAGACCTGGTGACTGGACTTTTTTCCATTGGTATATGCTCGATTTACAACAGGCATGTTGGTTGGGCTGACCAATCAGCATGCTCATTTTTTGAATGTTAATGGCCATTTATTATATAATAAGCATTTTCCTTCTTAATTTTTAAGTTTTTAAACCTTCACAATCATTATCAAGACTCCCAGCAGTTTTTGTTCTTCTTCTTTTTACATTATATCACCCCGTGTCATTCCATTTCTCCTTCTACTTTTATTTACTATTTTTTTTTATTAACCAGGGTCATTCCACTGAGATAAAGATTCCTTTACTGGTGAGAAAGACTTCACAATACAGATCTATGGGTGATTCCTTAGAGTAGTCAGCAAACCAAGCAGTTTGCCTTTGGGACTTTGCAGGAAACTGGTGTATCAGGAGAAAACCTACATGGACAAATAGGGCAGCTATATACTGCAACAAGATAGAATCTCAGTATTGAGAATGAAGTGCAAAACCTGGGGCTGACAGCAACTTGTGCAGTCACTGTAGTGCCACGAAACCCAGTTTAAGCGCACACGTGTGTGTACACATGTGCATTTGTGATTGGGTGTGTGACTCTGTCTGTGGGTGTGCATTTGTGTGTATGTGTTTGTATGCGTGTCGTGTGCATGTTTGTGTGGATTTTGTGTGTGTGTGTGTGTGTGTGTGTGTGTGTGTGTGTGTGTGTGTGTGTATGTGTGTGTTTTTTGTCTGTTGTGGGGGGGGGGGTACTGCAAACTTAGCAAGCTGAGTAACTAGAGGCATTTCCAAGATGTGTTTCCTGCCAAACTGTGGATGTAACAAGCTGCATCATATTCTCTCATCGTATCTACATAAATACTGGCATCCAAAGGAATCTTCAGCACGGAAGGGTATCCGACAGTTTTGGTACCTCAGGTGTCTAGTCATACATAAGCAAATTCATGCAAGTGTGCACCATTCCCAATGACTAAAGTCATGTTTATGCAATATTTGAAAAAAAAAATGTAATATTTTGGAGCACCAGATAAATGGCATTACTTTGATCTTCTGATTAATTGCAATATACCAACTAAAACTCCAACATCTACACTCACTAGCAACTGATGTATGTATTTATTGGCTGCTTTGGAATAAATCCTGAAACTTTATTTTTTTTTTGTAGAGGTGAACTGGGGATCCTCTGTGCAAGCAGGTTCTTATAACATGGCTTTGAGTTATGCAGTTGGACTGAATGAAGTGGAGGACCATGTCAAAAACTACAGGTACTATTTGCAATCTGTCCTTATCAAAATCTATAGGTGCTATTTACAAGCTTTCGTCATCAAGGCCTACAGGTACTATGTACAAGATTTCTTCATCCAAAACTACGGTTACTATTTATGAGCTTCCCTAATCAATAACTACATGTACTATTTACGAGCTTTCTTGGTTAATATTTCTGTTTTCTCGTGTGGCTAATACACTGCACCTGGAATTTTTAAATAGTTTTATTTACTTTCATTTTATAGAATGTATTACATTTTGAAATTTCTAGGAATGTTTTTGCAAAAATATGAAAGACTAAGTTGGTGTTTTGCCTAACAGATGCTTGTCACTTATATTACAAATTCCTGGGGTATACTTTAAGTTACAATGAACATCTAAATAACCTTCTTTAGAATTACACATTATTTTCTAGTATCATTGGGTAAAAGTGAACATTTTTATTCATTTTTTCTTACTAAGAATATTGATTTGTTTGATGTTCTGAACATTCTGTCCTAGAAGATATATTTTGGGAGAAAACTCTCCTCCACATATTTATACTAAGGTTCTAGCAAGGACTACCACTAAATAAAATCTTGTAACCCACTTAATTGTATGTATAACTATAGTATTAGGCCTAAAACAAATCTCAGTTATCCGTATTGTATGGCAGATAACTGCTATACATGAAACTTGACATTTATCTCCATCTCTGCAGCATGAAAACAAACATTCGTGATAAACAATTCACTGCATGAGAGGTACAAATTCTGCTGTTCTTGCATAATAACTTGAGCTGGTGATAAGTAATGATATTCCACAGAAGGGAGGAGTAGCATTCATGCAGAGAGGGCTTTGCAAGTTGTTTTAAGAGTCTTAGTTACTGAACTACCTCAAGCTAGGTTTGTATAGTTAGTCCCAGGCACATTTCTATAATTTTCTGTGCTCTCATTGTGAAATGATACAGAGAATAATGGGCAAAAGTTCTTATCCACTGAATTTAGTTTGAACATGGAGCTACTCCCAGCCAAGGGTGGTGTGGTAACATCAGTTCACTCTATTGAATTTGCTAGCATCAACTAAATGACATGGTGTGCCTGTTTTATAGAAAGTGTATGTTTTGAATGCCACAAATGTCAGTGTTGAGAGCCTTGACTTTTCATCTGAAGTGTGAGGTTTGCATGGGTGCAGGCAAGTGGGGTTGTTCACTAATAATGAAACTTTTGAATTTACCAGGTAACTCTGTGTTATGGGTAGGAGTGTGTCCACGTGTTTGTGAGCTAATATTAGAGGAAGAGTTGAGGTTTTATTTGTTGTTGTGTACTTATGGTAATGTGACGTGTGTGTGCGCGCATGTGTGTGAGTTTCTAACTTTAATGGCTTAGTATGTAGAACCCATACTGTTAAGAACAAAGACTGAAGCTGTAGTAACTTGAATTTGAATCTGACACCCTGAGCCTGCCTTCCTTATCTTTTTATTGATCAAAGCAGTAATAGTTTTCATTGCAGTGTTGTGCAGTAAAATGACTGTATGATGCATCAGTTCAGTAACAGTGTCAATAATCACTTGTTTGGTCTCAATGCCCATACCAGCTTGTCTAGTAAAAATGGAGGCTGTGTTGATGCCACTATACAAAAAATAAAAAAAAATAACATAAATAAACACATAAAATATAACAAAGTATGATTATGTAATACACTACTCCTGGAAGAGTCAGGAGGAGGGGACAAGCTGACAAAGGTTCCAAAATGGGGGAAAACAACTTTGCTGACATGCAGTTGGTGTACATCTACTGACAAATTCAAATTACAGGTGGATTGGATACAGTGTAAGCGATTCGGGAAAGCAAGCAGACAAATGATGATACCAAGATTGTATGCTAACTTGCAATTTAAATCAAGATCTCCTGGTCAGAGTGGGAGACCAGAGAGCACTACTGTGAAGCAGGACATGTCAAATGTAAATGTATGTAAATAAATGTATTTTTTTTCTAAATAATACAGCTCTGCCTTGACAGACAATTAACAGTATAAACATATAAATATAATGATTTTGTAACTTTGGTAGGAGCTGTATGAACAGGAAAAGGACTTCTAAATATGACTGATGTTGAATCATTACTATCCGCTGTAATAAGTAACTTAAATCTTGCTTGAAATATTCTAGCAATTTATCACCTACATTAGGTCAGAGAACTGTAGATGCAAATACAAAATAGCTGATAAAATGGCAATGGCTAGACCATTCACAATAATTCTGGAGTGTTTTTTATCAATGAGACACAAGATAGTAAGCCATGTTATGTCTGATTACTAATTTGTTTGCAAATCAGCAGTATTTACAACTTATGGCAGCAGGAGAAAACAAAGCTGCTATTGACAAAATAGTTTACGGTTGCTGCATTGGCTATAGCCAGTAGGCATTTACTGTAAAGGGCAAATCAATATTGCCTAAATTGAATATGAGCTAGCAAGACATAAAAGAGAGACAACGTGTCTTTTTGTAATACTACCTTCATGATTCAGGAATAATTGATGTATAACAGAAATAGATGCACAGTTCATTTGTAGCAGAGGTCAGACTCTATTTAGTGGGATTTGAACAATGACTCTGCACCTTTAACAGGTAGGCTAGTTCTTTGTCTGCGCAAAGGGACAGAGGGTGGTCTTTGCACTAATATGCAATTATTGGAATCAATTTGAATCAGATTAGTAGGCCTGCCTTGTGTGGAGTTACTTCATGTCAGACCGCATAGAGCACTATAAAACAATCTGATGTTTTTCATCTATTTGATAGCTATCATTGGTCCCTTAATCAGTGGGACAGAGAAGAGCAGGCATTTGATACTAAAACAAAAAATCTTTAAACAGCCAAAGGTGTATCAACCAAATATTATGCCTTCAATAAAAGGAAGGAATGAAGGTGATTGGTTTATTGCAATATACACTGCAGCAATCCAAACAAATGAATGAAGATTAAAATGAATCTTGCTGAAGAACATGTGGTCCAGACATTTAATAGTATTAAGGAAATTACAACAAACCAGTAAAGCATTTTTCAAGGTTGCCTGAAACAACATTTTTTAATCTGCCCTTGTGTCAACTTTGGACTACTTTGATACTGACAACTGTGTTTTTCATATTTTATGCTATTTATATTTAAAAAATTGGTTACCATTTATGGATTTATAACAAGGAATGTACTTAGCAAAATCAATGCATTATGTACTAGATGAAGCATGGGATTGATTGTATTACACCTAAAACATAGCTGATGGGTCAGTCTTCCAGATGGCAATACACAAAAAATTACATTTTTTTCTGTTTCTACCATTTTAAAAAGTATCATGAGATGATGCATTTGTTCACAAAGACATTAAAAATCTCTCAGTTATAGAGAAAAGTGTGAAAAGATGATAAACAATGACCTGCCAGGGAATGACGGCAGAGCATTCATTCTTAGTCTGCTATGAAATAAAAAAGGAATATTATAAATAAATATTTATTTAACATTTGTTTATTGGGAAAGTCTGACTTGGAATGAAACAATTTTCCATGGAGGCCCAGGGAGAAATGCTCCAGAAGCATGTATTTGACTGTGGGAGAAAACCCACAAGAATGCAGGGAGGACATGCAAACTCCACACAGTGGGCACCCCAGATGAGAATCAAAGCGGAGAACCTCTTGCTGTGAGGTGACAATGCAAACCACTGCATTGCTGCGCTGTCCATTGTAAATTCCTATAAAACAAACAATCATTCAGGAATGATTATTATCATGGAAGGAAACATTGAGATAGCTAATGCATTTAATCACAATTTCACAAACTATAACAGCAGCACAAAGCACTTGGCTGAAACTGAATTACTAAACTTAGTATTTGAAGAAACTTGTCCAACTATAACTCAAGACATGATTCAAGCATCACTGAAGAGAATTAAAATAAGTATGTCTATTGGATCTGATAAGATTCCATCTGGTATATTGTTCAGTCTTAAATATGAACTTGGTCTGCTGCTACAGCTATAGTTAATAGGTTCATAGCTTCATAGGCAAGTACTAGGCAAGCTGCCATTGTGGGCCCTTTTAAGCTTAGCCAATTTCCATTTTTGTAGGCCAACCAACCTATCCCATTTGATTATAAATTGGCCTTACCCATTTCATGGTCAATAATTATATATTACCCCTAATGAGAATAAATTGGATCATACCATTGATAATTTGAGGGGACCCATGCATGGGATAAAGCATTTAGTAGCTGCCTCTGTCCATTAGTAGTACAAGGGACAGCCCTGGGGTACATTTTCTGTTTCCCATCTATAGATCTAAGTTCTGCTTGTATATGGACATGGATGAACTTTGTTTTATATGAATGGGGAGTCTATTTCATAGCAGCGGTATCCTCTGTGAGATATATCTGTCCCGCCAAATGATTCTGTTGATGTTGCTGAAGAGGTTTAGATTCCCAGACCAAATATTTTTATGACTTGCTGGTGTGCAGTATGGGTTAGAGGATGCCTTGTATGCCAGATACAGGTCTCCTCTTAGCAGTTTGTAGGATGTCGAGTATGGTGACAAGGCTTTGAGTCTGTCCATGTAGGACATGTTGTTTAGGCATTGTATACCTTTAGTAAGGTATCTCTGAGGGCATTCCAGTTGTTCTGTGTGTCTGGACAGATACATGCCAAACGGGGCATGCTATTCAATGACTAGCATAATGAATGCTTAATAAAGGGGGACAATGGCATCTCTAGATCTAGACACAATGCCTGTGTTTATAAGCTGCACAATACAGGAGGACTTTCTTACAAACAAGGATACATTGCTCAAAGGTTAGCTCATTGTCCACATAAGTTTGTACATCCCAAACAGATGTGTCAACTTTTAGGTTTGTGGTAGCTACCTGGGTACAATAATGCATTTTTTGGCATTTATTTTCAGTCCATGATTTTGTCACCGATTATTTATTTGGGACAAACCTTCCTGTGGGATGTCTTGAGTCATTTTGGGATTCAATGACTACTCCTAGTTTGCAGTCATCACAAACTTAGTCAGCTAGAGCCCTTTGGTATTGACTTTTACTTCAGAAAAGTAAATGACATATAGTAGAGGTCTGAACAGAGAACCCTGGGGGACTTCACCTAGTGACTGGTCTCTTTTTGGAGGTAACTTCCCCTGTTTTGATTATCTGCATCCTACCTGTGAGTCAGCTGTCAATCCAGCTGGTGACATAGGGGTTTATTCTAGCTTTTCTACAATGCCTTAGTGGGGAATTGTGTAAAAAGCTTTGGCCAGGTTGAGGTATGTGATGTGCATTGTTTTTCCTTCATTCGTTGCTTTGGTGACATTTTCAAAAAATCCAATAGGCTGCGTAAGCATGACTTCTCCTTGACAAATCCAAGCTGATACAGGTCCTATGTTTGGATGTTTCCTATATCCTTATTGATTAATTCCATAATCTTTCCATGGCTTTGCATATGAGGCTGATCAGGCTTATAGGTCTGTAATTGCCTGGGTCTGTGGAAGGTCCTTCCTTGTGAAGGGGAATGACTGTAGCTGTTTTTCATTTACTTGGTACAAAGCCTGTATGGAGGCTGAGATTGAACAGCGTTTTCTTAGGGGTATGGCTAAATCATGCTTCAAGTTATTTAAGATGCATGCAGGGATATTGTCAGGACCTACTAATGCTGTACATTTAGCTTTTAATAACACATTTAGGACTTGGTCTTGTGTAATAGCTTGAGGCGAGCAAGATTCAAATGTATCTTGAGAGGGGAGAGGGTGTAAAGTTAGAGCTAAATTTATCAGTCAGTAGGTTCACTCCACAACCACATCAAAAACATTTAAACAGCAGATGAGTAACTATATACAAGGGGAAAAAGCTCTGCAAGAGATTAAATATTTTTCAGTGAGTTGGAGAGAAAGGCTCAACAAAAACACATATAAAAACACTTTGCAATAGCTGTTACATAATTATATATGAGGAGAAAATCCCCCCAACAGATAAAAACGCAAATTGAAATACATTTACAAAAATATTAAGAATACAATATGTACAGCAATTAGCAAGACACACCTCAGAAGCAGATAAACTATGTCAAGCAAATACACAATTATTCGGAATTTTGACTATATTTCTAATAATGTATGGAGGTAAAAAAATAACAGAGCATTCTGCAGCCAAGATAGGCAGAGTAATATAATGAGATGAGAGGAGTAATCAACAGGGAGAAAATCAGGGACATAGAGAGAGAGTTGATTAGTCTTAAAGAGATGAGAATATTATGGAAGTACACTGGAAAGGAAATAGTAGTAACTGTTGGCTGAAGAGGTAGACGAACAAACATTAGTAGCATGGTATCATTAAAGTGAGAGATTTTTGGATGTTAGGCAATTGCTACCTACTAAGAAATGGAGGTATTAGTGAATTTAGAGTGAGAAAGGCTAAGTTATAGTGAGTAGGTGATCATGCATCTGTTTTGAGGATTGTACATGTAGAGTTCCAGGAGTCAGACAGACACTTTTTCAGATTGGTCTTGAAATTGGAAAGGTTGCTTTCTTCAGCCTCAGTGTAGTTAACATCATTCACAATCAGCTTAGCACATTGAGATTACAAACATAATTAAAATATGTCTTGTGATTGTCTTTGGCTTGGGTAGCTATTTTAGCCTCAAACTTGGCTTTGGTGAGGTGTTTTTTATTTCTTTGACATGCTGGGAATTACTCTTCATACTTTTGGTCACAATTTCTTTCCTTTTATTATAAAGCTTGGTGATATTATGGTTCCACCATGTGGGTTTGTTTCTGGGGTTTGCCCTGCAGTTGTTCCTATGTGGTACAAATGCATCTATACAGATGTTTACATGCTGGTATAATGTGGTGGTGTACATTTCTACATATTCAGTTGACTTAACTGTGTTTGCTGAGAATTTGAAGCTTGCTAATATATCATTTAGGAGTAGGTATTTTGCCTTAAATAAATTTCTAAAGGTATGTTGGGTAGAAGGGTTCCCTGGTTTCAGTTTTATTTCAAAGGAGACTGCTTTATGGTCAGACCTAACAAGTAATGAAGATATGCAAGGAATATTGCAAGATGCTCCCATATTAGTAAGAACAAGATCCAAGATGTTATTCCCCTTAATGGGTACTCTGACTAATTCTTCCAGGGCATTTGTATTGACAAAGTCCAGAAATCGCTATGCTTGTACACTAGTTGTAGTGTTGGTTTCCCAGTCTATAGCTGGATAGTTTAGATCACCTAGGAAAATGGTACTGGGTTAATTACTGAGTGATTCTGGTTCATGTAGATAGGCATTGTGGTTTTCTTTTGTCATAGAGGGAGTTCTATAGCTATCTAATATATGGTACATGACCTTTCAGATGGTTGTTTGGACAGGAAGAAGCTCTAGTGCATCATGCTGCTTTACCAGCCTTGATGTGAGTCTTTTCTCAGTGTAGACTGAGGCACTTCCACCTTTCTTCCACTCCTGTGCAGTAGCTGATCTAAACATGTGGACAGCATTATAGCCCTGTACAGATGAAGAGCTCTCCGCTATTTTAAACCATGTCTCGGTCACTACACAGGGTCCTCTAGGGTGAGAAGAGCTTGTAGGGAATGGAGTTACTTGTTTAAGCTCCTAGTATTGGTCAGTATCACCTACATTTTTTCCTTTGCTTGTTTCATTATGTTAGTAGGTTTATTGGGTTGGCATTGCCTAAAAAAGGCACTATGATAGTGGTGGGCAATGTCTTTGCCAATAATTGAAACCCTAGAGGGGTCAGTTGCAGGCCATCTCCAGTGAATCAGTGTGGTCTATTGAGAATATCCTCCCAGCCTGACAAATATTGCCCCCTTGAATGACATCAAAAACTAAGCCAATTATCAAAGTCAATTAAGTCTTTGCTCATATTGTAGCATCATCCTAGGAAAAGGTAGAATGTTGCTCAGAGCTAGGCTCATACCTGCCTTGGATGCATAGTCTGAAAGTTCCATCATGCCTCTCTTCATATAATCCAGGGAGGTACACATCAAGTCATTGATACCAGCAAGAACTGTGACACAGTCCAACTGGTACTTATTGTTCAAGGACTTGATACATGATCTGGTGGATCCTGGCACCAGACCAGCAATTAACCATGACTCTTTCCTTGCTCAGCCTGGTAACAGGGACATCTGTATGCTTTACAATGGAATACCCTTATAAGAAGAATGTTTGGTTGGACCGATGTCTGCCTTACGGCCTCAGCATCTGTGACTTTGGGACTCCTTGTGTATGAAGTAGGATTAACTTGCTGAGTGTGCTTTGTGCCTCTGTTGTGTTTTGGAGGTGTCTGATGTTTAGGCAAATTAATCTTTAGAACCTTAGCAAATGATGGATTATGTGTATTGTGATGGTGGGTCTATATCAGAACATCGAAGTATGAAAACGTCAAATGTTCTGATATCGAACACTATTCAGCGAATGCTAAGAATAGTGAAGCTGCAGAACAGCGAATTCTTTCCTCGGGAAAGAATTCGGTTGGCTATTTCTGTGGCTTTGCTATTCTTAGCGCTGTGGGGGAAAGTTATGGGTTGGGTTCAGGTAAGTGTGCGATTGTTTGTACGTTAGGGTTAGGGGCGGGTGAAGTGAGTTAGGGTTAGGGCGTGGGTTAGGCATGTGTGTGATAGTGACAGACTTTAGGGTTAGGGGCGGTTTAAGTGAGTTAGGGTTAGGGCGCGGTTTAGGTACGTGTGCGATAGTGACGGACCTTAGGGTTAGGGTTTGGGTTAAGGTAAGTGGGTAGATAGTAGTGTATGTTTAGTTTAGTGTAGCGTTAGATGTAGGAATTTAAGTGTATGTGTGTGGTTGCTATTTGTTTGATGTGTTTGTGTTGTGTGTATGTGTGTATGTGTTTCAGAGCAGCAAATTTTTTCCATGGGAAAAAATTTGTTGTTCCGAACGTTCGATATTTTCATGTTTAGATGTTTTGGGGCCAATGAAATAGCGTTCGCTATTTTCATCTTTCGAATAAAGTGATATAAACGCGTGATGGCCTTGGAGAGGTGTGATGTGTGGTGTACTGCTGACGATTATGTGTGCGAGATTGTTGCCTCCAAGGATATTATATATGTACATCTCTCACACACTATGTTATGCTGTTTGAGCAATAGGTGATAATTACAGCACCAGACAATTCTTACACTGTCTCAAGATACCCATGTCAATTAGGCTGGCTAGAGAAGTTGTGGGGAAGTGCTGGTCCATGATACTGACAGGAATGGGTCTGGGGCAGATGTAATAATAACTTCTCAGAGTTCAGTTTCAGAATATTGTTTGTGCGGACTTACTACTGAGTATTTAAATTTCGATACTCCAGAACTAGCCTGGAAACCTTCTTCTGACACCAACAAGAACCAATAAACTAGTTATAGTAAAAAAACTCACTAATTTGATATTAAAGTCAGTGAAAGCAGTATCAGTACAATCAATAGTAAGCAATTTTATCAAAGGTATTTAAGCCTGGTGAGTAGTTTGATGGGAGAGACTTTACAAAATAACACTTATGTGCTTATTGTCAGCCACTGAACAGGGAGAGAGAAGGAATTACGTTGTCAAATTATTGGAAGGAGGAGACAACAAATACATCAAATTTAAGATCACAACTACAAGGAGGGAAAAAATAGATCCTTAGCTTCTAAGCTGACTTGCCTAGAACTGCCTTAATGCAAAGACAAGTCCTGAATTAGCTTGTACGGAGAATGAAACTAGGGTATAATAACAATGGTTAGATCACTTAAACAGTAAAATGCAATGCAACTATATACTGGAATTAGTAATATAGAATTAAAGACCTTAGCTAAAGCAGATACAGACTATAAAAATGAATTTAAAAATCAGATCAATAAATGAAAATGCTTATCTTTCTTTCTCTATGCAATGGAACTATGGTTCCAATAATAGTTTCTGAGGTCTGGAATAGTGCTAAGAACATGGAAACAATCTAATACTACAACTATTTTTAAAAGGAGCTGCATAAAGGATAGAAGTAACTACAGACCAGTTAATATTACATCTGTTACATCTATCTTGGGCAAGTGTTTTGAGAGATGAATTCTCAGAAAAATGCAACTAGGGAAAGATAGCATTAAGTAATCTGACATGTATCAACATGGTTTGGTTAAGGTGCTCAATGCTAATTAATCTGATAACTTTCTATCGGCAGGTTACAACTGTACTGATTTGTGGCTAAAATGTGATGCAATCTTTTTAGATTTATTTAAGGCTTTCAATTCCATTCTTCATATCACTGTTATTAGGCCGCTAGTTAACTATGGAAATAATCATTATCTGATAATGTGGATAGGAAATTGCCTAATGAAGCAGCAACAATGTGTGGTCTTAGAGGATCACAAATCACAACCCCCAATCTTTAGTGTGGAGTGTCACAAGGATCAGTTTTTGGCCCTATGCTATTTAACCTAGTGTTTGCGGGTATACCCTAACATCCTTCTTTTTGCATGAATAAATTTGAAGACAATTGCAAAATTGGTTTTATAGGGTCAGCAAAAAAGCTACGAAGAAATTAATTTGTATTTGTCAGCTATTGTAACTTGGGCAGCTGAATCAGGATTAAATTTTAGTATTGATAAGTGTAAAACCATGTTTTTTTTTAAAAAAAACATATTTTAGAACCAGTAAAATTGAATAATATTTCTTTAGGTGAAATACAAGGATGCAAAGATCTTGGGATTACAAAATTCCAACACTATGTCATTTACAAAACATTCTTGTATTATTGTAAATTGAGCAATGTTGCAAACTCGTTTCTTGTTAGGAAAATCACAAACAGGGATGAGGCTTGCGTGGTTGGTCCATATAAGACTCACATATGATCTGTTCTAGAGCATAACAACTCATTTTGTCATTATAAATCTGGGCAAATTACTGGTCCAGAGAAAATTTACAAAATGAATTGTTTCTGTTAACAATGTGTTATACATTGAAATATGTAAACCCTTAACCATTATTTTTTTTCATTACCACTGTTAAAGACTCGTAAATACTGGCATGTAAAGCATTTCTCTTCATGGAATTAATGGAAACTTTACATTTAAATATTAATGATTTTTATAAAATACATATAGGTGCAGGAATATGAATTACCGTGTTGGTAACTATAACACTGAATTGGTGAAAAAATTGTGACAAACTATATACCACATAAATTTATTTATTTATTTATTGACCGTTTGTTAACTGGGTTAGTCCAACTGGGCTTGTGGCCCATTTTCAGTGGAGACCCGAGGTGAAAAGCTCCAACAATACATTTCTATTACAGAGTAACATATTAATACAAAAAATAATGTGGTGAGAAACAATTATACAGAGCAAAAGTTTTACATTTATTAGGTACATACAAACAAGTTAAAGTTCCAAGTATGGAGAAGGAGCCAAAAAATACATAAAGAAACATAATTTTTCAGTGAGATAATGCATTGGGTAGAGCAGTAAAACAAAGTAAATATATAGTTCTGCAGTTTGTGTGGAATTATGTAAATACCTTATGAGAAGTGAAAGGGGGGACTAAGTGGGGTCCTTGATAGGGGAGAGTGTGTAAATACCTTATGAGAAGTGAAAGGGGGGACTGGGTGGGGTCCTTAATAAGGGAGAGTGTGGGGGGGAGACTAAGTGGGGGTCATTACAAGGGCATGTCCTGGAATTGAGAAAATATGTTTTTAGTTTAGTTTTAAAGTGGGAGGTGTGTGAAATTATACGCAAGTCAAGGGGAAGTCTGTTCCAGGCATGGGCGACAGAGTGTTTATAAAGTAGCTTGCCTGCGGACTTTGTTGGGTAGTAAATGTCAAGTAGTTGTTGATTAGAAGTATGGAGCATTCGGGATGGAGTGTAGATAGAGACTAAGCCAGAGAGAGATGGACAGGAGGAGGGTTTATAAAGGATAGAGTGAAACATTTGAAATTGATAAAGTAGCAATAGTTGGGGAAGTTCAAGCCACTGGAGACAGTTTAAGGCAGTGCAGTGGTGTGATTTGTATGGGGAGTTAGTAATGAATCTGGCTATTTTATGGTAAGTTTGTTGAAGTTTGTTAAGAGTGGTGGCCTGAATATTGGTAAGGACTGGGGCGGCATAAAGGAGGGTAGGGAGGAGGAGGGCCTGTCCAAGAGTAAGTCTAGCATCAGGAGTTAAGAATCTTTTGTTCCGATAAAGCAGGCCTAATTTCTGGTGTGTTCTTTTTATACATTGGTGTATGTGTAGGGTGAACTTTAGTTCATCATCGATGATGACCCCTAGGAGTTTGGTATGGTTGTCAGGTAGGATAGTTGTATTATTAGAAGATGTAATGACAAAGGAGGTTTTATGGTGAGAATGAGAACGGGGAAGGAAAAGTACGAGTTTAGTCTTTTTGGGATTAAGGATCCATAGGTTTTGAGAAAGCCATTGTTCTGTGGATAGCAGGGCTTGTTGGATTAGGGAGTGTAGTTCAGAAATGTTATTAGAGATAGAGATAAGTGTGGAGTTGTCAGCATATTGAATGAGAGAAGAATCTTTACAAGAGGAGAAAAGATTACTGGTGAAGATGTTAAACAAAAGGGGTCCTAAGATGGAGTCTTGAAGAACACCAGTAGAGATGGGAAGAAAAAGGGAAGAGGCTGACAGCCATTTGACAGATTGTTCCCTGGCAGATAAGTAATCATTGAACCAAGCAAGTGATGAGGGGGATAGGTGTAGGCTAGCAAGTTTGGATAATAGTAAAGGATGAGAGACAGTATCGAAAGCTTTGGAGAGATCTAGGAAGATACAAGAAATGAGTTTATTCTTGTCTAGGGCCTCTGCAATGGTGTGTGTGAAGGAGAGGAGGGCAGTGGTGATGCTGTGGTGTGGACAAAATCCGTGTTGGGTAGGGGTAAGCAAGTTATGGTCAAGGAGATGTTTAAGAAGCTGAGAGTGGACACATTTCTCTAGTATCTTAGAGAGGGGGGACAGAATAGCAATAGGACGGTAATTAGAAGGTTCAGTGGAATTTCCACCTTTATGAATTGGGATAGTAAAGAAGGATTTCCAGAGGGTGGGGACAGTTGATTCAAGAATGGATCTGTTTATTAGTATAGATATAGGATAGGCAATAGAGTCAGCAGCAAGTATGAGGAACGTAGGAGGTAATTTTTCAGTGGAGGGAGAGCATGGTTTTAGTTTAAGTAATAGAGATTTGATATAGGTAGTGGGAACAGGCTGAAAGAAGAATGAAGTTGTGCTAGTTAGACTAGGAGGGGCAGGTATAGAAATTGAGTTAGGACTAGTGGTTATGAGATTTTGGATGGAAGAGATGAAGTGTTTGTTTAAGAGGGTGGCAGTTTCTAGAGGGGAAGAGTTTGGTTATGGTGAGGGATTAGCGGGACTTCCAGGATAGAGAATGTTGTTGAGAGTTGACCAGAATCTGCGAGGACTGGATTTATTATTGAGCTGGGCAGAACTGTAGTATGACTTTTTGTCATTGGTATTAATTTTTTAGCAAGGTTCCTCAATTGTCTATATTTGAGAAGAAGAGGTGGTTGTTTAGTTTTAATCCAAGCTTTCCAAGTGTGGTCTCTTTGTTTCATAAGGGACTTAGTCTCTGTGGAGAGCCAGGGAGCATAATTTGATTTTACTCTGATCTTCCTAGATGGAGCTAGGGAGTCTAGGGTACTCAAGAAGATGTTATTGAAAGTGCTGACAGCATCATTTAGGGGGAGCTGTTTAAGGCTGGACCAATCTGTGTTGTGGAGAATAGAGTTGAAGTGAAAAGAGTTGAAAGTAGATAGTTTTCAACAGTCCTTGATGAGGTGGGGTTTGGGAGCATGGTGGTTGTGTCTAAGGATGGAGGTAGGGAGATGGTCACTGAGGGAATCAGGTAAGGTGGTGGGATTGTGGTAGTGGTGAGGGCTATTGGTTAAGATCCAGTCAATTATGGAGCTTGAAGTTTAATTTTTATGGAATCGAGTGGGTGATGAAATAAGTTGGTGGAACCTATGAAGGTGGATGCTGAGTTGGGGAGAGTCAGTTGAGAGTTTGGACCAGTCTATGTTTACATTGCAGAGGAAAAGTGTCTCGTGGTATATTGAGGGAGAACCAGGATAGGATGTTTTCAAGAATGGGCAGATTGTTGCTAGAAAGAATATAGATGGAAGCTAAAACAAGTTTTTTTTATGTGGGTTCAGATGGCAGTTGAGAATGATGAGTTCAGCAGGGAGGAAGTTAGGAATAGAGTAGGTGTAAGGAAAGATGTTAAGGTTGTTAGAGTAGAGGATGGCTACGCCACCTCCTTTTTTTACAGGTCTGTCAGATCTTAAGATGTTATAGCCAGGTGGGAATATTTCACTGTCTGAGATATGTGGCTTAAGCCAGGTTTCTGATAGGGAAAGAAATTTTGGGGTATTGAGAGCAATCCATGAGTGCAACTCAGTAACCTTATTTGTTAGGCTTTGAATATTCAGAGGGTAAATGGTTAAGTCTTTGGCAGGGAATGATTGTTGTGGCTGTGACTGATGATTATTAGAGGTGTGAGATGGGGGCAGTGGAGAGTTAATTGTTGAAGAGGTGTTGGGGAGGGTAAGGGGGGGAGAAATGATGAGGGGCCTGGGTTGGGATGGACATTGCCAGAGCAGAGTAGTTGTTTACAGAGAGGTGTCAGGGTAGTAAATGATAGAGTTTGAGTAGCTTTGACTTAGCTTTAGGGGAAGATTTAATAATCTGTAAGAAGGGTGGTTTGTGTAGGCTTGTGGTAGAGGTAGTGAAGAGATCTGGGGAGATAGTAAAAGATGATGTAGTTGGTGGTATATTGTAAGACTGAGAAGTTGGAGAGCATTGGAGTGAATTATACATATTGAAGTGGTAAGAGGTGGTGATAGAGAGAAAAAGAAGTAGTGTAGAAGATAAAAGTAGCTATTGCATGTTAGAGTAGAGTATGGTTGGGTTGGGAGAGTAGGAGGTGTCTAGGAAGTGATATTGAATAAGATTGACAGATTAATGAGGTGGGAGTGGTGAGTCACAGGAAATGGAGCTGTAGTGGCTAGTAGGAAAGGAAGGGGAGGGATAGTTAGTTATAAAGGTAATTGTAATGGGGGTATGTGGGAATGGGGGTAGGGTAGGGGAGCAAAGTGAGTCTGAGCGTAGCGAGAGTGAATGGAGCGGGGCTACACCCACAAGGAAGGACTAAGAAAACAATCAGAGAAGCTGATACAAAGGACAGAAGTGAGAGCAGGAAAGGCAGGGAGTTCTATGTAAGAGCAGACGTGGCTGGGCTACGTTCAGGTCAGTAGGACTCTAAAAAGTTGAGGCAAGAGTACTGAAGAACAGCAGGAGAGAAAAACTAGGAGAGGTGCACAGGACTGACAACACTATTAACTTTGATAGAAAGCAGCAGACATGGAAAGAGGGTTAGGTAGGCAGTAGGAGCAATTCAGGTAGGAGGTATAAGTTAGAGAGGCGAAGGGTAGAATGGAGGGAGTCTAGAAGAAGAAGGGATAACTAGTCAAGTGTAAAAGATAAAATAGTTACAGGGTGCAGTCTGCAGGGGAGTAAGATCCACCACAGGAGTAATCAAGGACTAATGGTAGCAGGTATCCTTAACAGATGAGGTGAACATACTTAGATGGTTTTCACTGGAGAGGGATGCACACTGAAGGTACTTGACTGTAGATGAATATCCAGCTACAGTGGGCCAGAGGGTGTCAGGGCTGGTCGGGTAGCTTTATTTGTTTAAATGATTTTCACTGGAGAGGGATGCACACTGGAGGTACTTGACTGTAGATGAATATCCAGCTAGAGTGGGCCAGAGGACGTCAGGGCTGGTCGGGTAGCTTTATTTGTCATGCATGATCAATCCTGTCTCTGTCTCATTGGGAAATTTCCATATTCTTAAGCCTTTCAGCACTTGGTTTAGTTCCAATGAACGTTTTAAATAAAGATTGTCATCTTGCAGGCCTTTGAACTTTCTTAACAACTTCCATTCTCAGTTAGATTCTACGTTGTCTTTCAAGAATCATCTAGATATATGGGTGGAAGTTATGATCTTGTCACCTGATTTTGTAGTGACCGAATTCCTTGTTGAGCTACGAGCTAGAATTCAGGCATTAACTTTATGATCTTATAAACCTGAATCTAGACTGTAGTTTGCAAGTTGTGTTAATAATCTTAAACTTCTGAACCAGTTTAAGCAGGTTTTCTGTAATATGACTTAGGCACATTAGTGAAACTTTCTATCCCGAAACTTTTTTAATTGTAACATGCTGTGGCACTGTATAAAAATGGCTGCCAATGCAGTAAAAAATGTTGGAACTTCTGTTAAGGGCACTTGATTGCTGGACAAATATTGTACCCAGTCCTGTTGATGAAAGACATTATTCCTCAGGCTGTTGTTCAAATGGCAGCATGTCCACTACAACCGCTAGACCATTTTAACAATGTTTTTTTTGTGCTGTCATTTATATCAAAGGACAGTTTCAATGAATGTCATTTTTGTGCACTTTTGTGTTAAAATGTCATTAAATGACATCATTGCTTAATTTGTTTTTCAGACATTATGGTGTGCTGTGGAGCTTTTGAATGTTATATGTTGTCTGACTTTTTATTGCACTGTTTGAAATGTAATGGGCATGGGCTTTCAGTGGATGCACTCTTTGCTCTTTCTTCAGTGTTTTGCAACCATGGACTGGACTTTGTTTATTTAAATAAGAGCGTATGGGAGTGTATGAGGCTAAACACATTATTTCTAAGTATTGTCAGGTATATTTTAAATCAAGCTGCATTTTTATATTGAATAACTACAGTTGTGATTGTTTTATTTATCCATATTTCATTGGTTTGGCCACAGTGGTGCATTGTTGTTGCCTCACAGCAAGAGGTTCTCCAATTTGATTCTCAGCTCGGGTGCCTTCTGTGCAGAATTTGCATGTCATCCTTACAGTCACATGGGTTTCCTCCTGTGCTCCGGTTTCCTCCCACATTCCAAAGATGTGCAGTAGATGGACTGAACACTTTAAATTGGCCATAGGTGTGAGTGAGTGGTATGGATGAACTATTGTAGCAGGGCTAGCCAGCCATAATGATTGTCACTGATGAAGTGACACCCCGACCCATGTGCAAAACGGGAAAAGGGGTTAAGGTTTGGATGGATGGATTTCATTAGTTTGGCATTCAACTTATGTCCATAAATCCAGGCATTTAAAGGAATTTCATGAACAGTTGTATCATTTCCCTGACCTGTTTTTTTTCTTAAATTGTACTAGAAAATGGAATTAATCTAAAATCCTTTTAAAATAAGTTTTACAAGAAGATAAGCTTCCTTATATCCACCAATGAAGAGAATTTGACCCCTCATCCCACCTACCCATTTATCTCCACTTTGAGGTTGCACCATTGCAGGGAAAGTAGTACTCCTTTATATTATTTTAATTTCATAGTTATATGTTTCATTAACTACAGTATGAAACATGTTTTGCAATTATGAAAGAGAATTCCATGTGGTATAAAAGCAGGAAAGACGTATTTCCTCAAATTTTTATCCTTGTTAGCATTGTTAATGTTGTCATTAGGATTTTGGATTTCTCTGTATCATGTTGAAATACGTACTTTTTGAAAAATAGACACACAAGGATGAATAAAGTTGTATGTTTGTAAATTATGCTGTTGTGAATTGTAGAACTGTGTGTTCTATTGATATGAGAATTAGCTGAGTGTCATCCTGTATTTTTCTCAATTAGACCACAGTGTTTGGTTCTGACTGGAGCCCCTAATACACGCCCAGCTCTTGTGGATTTTGTTGGTACCTTTACGAAGAAACTTTGCTTGATGGTTTGTGGGAATGTTATAATGGTAAGTATCTTTATGAAATACATGTTTGGGAATTGGGTTTCAGATGGACAAGAAGGGGTTTTGACTTACTGTTTAATTTCTTGTAAATATAAGAAAGAGTTGGTGTTCAATGTCCAAGTTGTAATCTGATTTTGTCTTTTTTTGTCTGACTATATATCTCCATCTATATAAATGTTACAGAAAACTTGTTGAACCTGCAAAAAGGCAGCACAGATCATTGAAAAATCAGGTGACTGAACATTTGAACATGCAGGTTTTGTTTCTGTGTGAGATTACAGTAAAGTGGTGATCAGGGAATTTGCCTTTTTCCCACTGAAAAGCAATCTGGGAGTTTGTATATATAATTATCAAGTGGAGTGGGGGAAGCAGGGAAGCTTGCTCTGCTCCTCCTGCTGCTGCAAAAAACATTTTCTTTAATATATGTATATATATATATATATATATATATATATATATATATATATATATATATATATTCAATAGGCTGCTGAATGAGAAGTTATGTTGGATCAGATGTCTTTTGATAGAATGACTTTTTGATATACAGATATACAGTATGACAATATACATAGACACACACACACACACACACACACACACACACACACACACACACACACACACACACACACACACACACACACACACACACACACACATAGCAGCTTTATCAAAATGCTGCAATAATCCATGAGAATATTTATTGAAAAGCCTAATAATTATTATCTTAATTTATTTATTTGTTAACTGGGTAGGTGAGTTAATTCTTCAAGGACTCTTTTAGCCACAACCAAACCAATAAGCAAAATGTCATTTTTTTTTTTCTTTTTTGAAGCAGTGAAAAATTGCATTGCTTTTATGCCATTAAACTGGCTTCTTGTTAACATATTCCTTAACATAGACCTGTTCATACTTTGCATCTCTTCCAAACCACTGCAACAGTTTTCTAGCTAAAAATGAACAAATGATGTATGCAGTGCTTTTCTCATAAGGCTACTGACATGTTTCAGATGCTTTGTACACTACAGGAATTGACTGCAGGTGCTTGTACCACAATCACAAACTAAAGGCCATTACTATTCACAATGAGTATAATGCAGAGAATTTTAATATAAAAGGTCCCAGTAAAGAAACTGCAATATCCACATTAATCAGTTAGCAGGATCTGTTTTTATAGATAGGCAGATACAAAGGCATACCCACAGCACATACTGATGTGCTGGATATTTTGGACATGATTCTAAAATAAGAATGTTTGCTTGTAGCCGATTTTGCATTCTCACTGAAAACTATACATCTTTTGGGTTATGCACAGCACTGCCATGTGATTACTGACAGTAAATGAATGCAAAGTAACACTACCTTCAATGGAAGCCTGCTAATATGTTGCAAAGGGTAGTTCTGTGCAGCATTTTGTACAAGGAACAAAAAAGGAAAACAGAAATCAGTTCAAGAATAGATTCTCAGCTGTGACCCAGACTACCTTAGGCTGAACAAACTTCTGGATGTAGGAAGAGTGATGGGGGGATTGAAGAGGCTGTACCCACTCACATCACTCTTGATGAGAGGTGAGGGACATGTGTGATGGGGGCACACAGACTGAGTCCTCAGATAGATAACAGAAATCCTAATGGGTAGGATGTTTGCAAGCTAACCTTAATTGCAGAAATAAATGATAGCCCCATAATATGGTCTCTGCATGCCCATCCCTTAAGCATTAACAAACGTGTGGGGAAAGTATTAAGGATTAGTTAAAAAACCCACTGATGGCTCCCTAGTTGATGGCCCTACCACAGTCAGCTGAGAGTGCTGTTGTGGATGCACTGGATGAATGGCAGGTAAAATGGAGTAAAAAAGTGTACTGAGAGGAATGGAGAGCAGATAAACTAAAAATACATGCCTTCTGAAACACAAATTGAATGCACTTAGAAATGAAAAAATAAATCATTTAAAACAACTAATGTATCGCGGGATGAATGAAAATCTGCCTGTATGAACAGGCGATGGACAATTTTAAATGTAGCCAGTGTTGTTGAATACATGGCAGACTGCATTTACAAAACTTTAGTGAGCATTTAAAAAACTGTAGTCTCATAATTCTGTCTTACTTTGACAGTGAAGTGCTTCAAAATGGGTCAAAACAAAGGAAAGCAGTTGTAGGTTTAGGGAGTGGGAAGTGAGTTTTAGGGTTAAGCAGTATGGTGAGAGTGTAGGGTTAGGGAGTGGGAGTGGAGTTTTAGGGTTAAGCAGTATGGTGAGAGTGTAGGGTTAGGGAGTGGGAGTGGAGTTTTAGGGTTAAGCAGTATGGTGAGAGTGTAGGGTTAGGGAGTGGGAGTGGAATGTTATGGTTAGGGAGTGATTCATGATTTTATGTTTAAGAAGGGGTGAGTGGAGTTTAAGGTTTAGGGAGCAATCAGGGACTTTAGGTATAGAGATGAAAGTGCTGTGGTTAGAGTTAGGGACCAGGTGGGAGTTTTAGGGTTAGAGTAATGGCTCTGGTAAGGCTAAGCATTTCATTAGGGCTGGGTGGTTGGAGGGCTGTGTAATTCACTAGGATCGTGTGAGTTAGGGCACTGGCCGATTAGAGCAAGGGGTAGCATGCAAGTATGTTGCAAGCTACTAGCATGTGAGCACTTGCAGAAGACTCATATAATGAAGATGAGCTAGAATGTGATAAGAATTTATAAGTTACGTAAAATTATAAATCCATCCATAACATGCACAGTAAATGTAACCTTTAAAAATAGAACAGTTAACATTTAACACTCAAACTGAACTGACGTTGCATTTCCTGCTTTAAAATAAGTAAATTAAAAAAATATATATATGTATATATGAAGCATTTACTTATTTTTTTTTTTTACTGAGATTGCAAAATGACATTGCAAAAGTAAATTGTTAAAAAGGACACTGGGAATGAGCACCAGACCACCAGTGATGGTGTCATTGCAAATTATTGTTTGTCAAATGCAATGCAATTATATATAAATGCTGTTCAAATCTAACTATATTTAGAAGAGAATGAATATTTTCTCTTAGAAATGATGCTGTGCAAAGTTTTTGTGTAATTGGCATTAGTCCCTGTTGCTGTAATAAAACAGAAGCAGAATAAGGGAGGCAACTATAAACTAAATAAACTATTTTACTGCTATCCTTCCAAGAACCACACTAGAAATCCAGTAACAGCAATTTTAGCAACCAAACCATAGTAACTCATACACAAGGATCCTATATACTACTCACTTAAGTAATGTTCAGTACCTCAGTTTCAGTCACATTTTAAGGCACGGAGATTGGAACAGTACCTAGAGGCAGAGGATGAAATAATATAATTTGAGTAAGCTGAGCATCAGAAAAATATTAATAATACATATTAAAAATATGATAATTTGTCCTTTACAGTATTTCCTGGCTTCAACCCTAACAACTAAATACATGTTACCTGTCAAATATACATCAGTAACTCATGCTACACTTAAAGAAATCCCAATCCCTCAGAGCCACACGCTCCAGGGATCTAAACCTTGTCATCACAATAAACAAAACATGCTGGAGGGATAGGTTCCTGACCCAGAGACTCCCCAGACTCTGGAATAGACTGCCCATACATGTCAAGCAGAGCACCTCTTTGGCCCACTTCAAAAGGAACCTTGATGATTGGATGGGAGAAAGGAAATTTGCCCCAGGGATCGCATCAGTCGCCCTGCTAGACAGGGGTCCAGGGAAGTAAATAGTGTGGGAAGAAATAGCCAGGGAATTGTTATGGCTAGGCTTGTATAGGCCCTACGAGGGTTGATAGCCTAGTACCAACCTATGAACCTATGAACCTATAAGCATCCTTAGCTAGAAAGCAGACATTTTTGCACTTTTAAAAAACAGCAGTGAAAAGAAGAAATCCTTGATTACGACTCTTAACAAGCACAATGTGTATGGACAAAGCAGTAGAATAATTAGTTACAAGAACTAAATATGCTAGGGAATGTTTTATGCAGTATTTTTGATTCAGGTAAATAAGGTTAGGTACATTAGAAACAGTACTATAATTAAGGATGAATCAGAATTAAAGTATCTTGTAGGTCTACAGAATTATAGCTAACTGGTAATTATGAAAAAACTTATAGGGTCATAGTAGAAAGAACAATGAGGTACCTAGTTTAGATTATTCTAAAATGCAAAGAAACAGTTATTACATGTTAGAAAATGGATTTCAGTTTACTAGTACAAAAATAAACAAACAAAAAAACATAACAGGAGCAGTGAGTATGCGGGCATGTTGTTACCATTTGTGAAGAATAAGTAAAAATAACTGCCAGTATATGACTGGAAACACGGAAAAAAGCCAGAAGTCAGTGTTTACGCGTTTCGTGCACTTTTAATTGTCATGATGTTTCCAGTCATATACTGGCAGTTATTTTTACTTAGTTTTGTTGTGTGTGTTTGAAACATTTCTGAAGAAAGATTTACTAGTACAGTTAATTTTATGTAGACCACCCGACGTTCATCTTTTCAAGACATTTTTTGACTAAACCATGTCAATGTTTGAACATGCTCATATTTTATAAGTGGAAGAGCTTAACAAGCCACAAATGAACTAGGATGGCATATTCCACAAAGGGAAGTACTGGAGAAGTCATGAGATTGCTTGTTTTGAATGATTTAAATGCAAATAGAAATAAGACTATTATATTTGGTGTAATAGCAACTATTGCTATTTTCTGAAACACTGCCTTTTTAGAGTTTTGCTCTTTATTATTTGCATGTATGTACAATGCTTAGTTGAGAAGCATTTTAATACTTTAAATTTTTTTTAATTTAATAAGAATTACTGAATTAGTACCTCAGAAGCTGTTGGTGTTTATTGTCACTGAAGTAATTAGAAGTGGTTTAATAAAAGCTGATCTGTTATAAGGGAAGCTTCATTCAGAAACAATAACTGGCACACAGTATGGACCAGAAGATGCTGACAGAAGCACAGTACACAGTGCTACACAGGCATAATTCAAGCTGCAGAGTAACTTACCATGAATTGGGTTTGCACTACCGAACTGTAGGATGAATGCATATAACACATCATCCATTTAGCATGCTGCAAGACAGCAGTAGAGTTGAATTTATACTATAGATGTCTATTAGATGTCCAAAAAATGCATTATCATATCCTTTGGTAAGTCATCAACCCTGTTGAACTACCATATTGACAATATGCCGATAAGAGTTGGCCTAGTTGTTTTAGATTTGGGAATTTATGTGGACAGCGACCTAACTTTCAGCCGTGTCCATTATCATAAGAAAGTCCTTCTCCATATAGCTTATAAACAAGAGGATTGTACCATTGTCCCCCTTTACTCAGCTGTCATTATAACAATCATTCAGTACAATGTCCCCTTTGGCATGTACCTGTCCACACACATGCAGCAACTGGAACACCTACAGAGATACTTTATTAAAAGAGTAGAAGGCCTGAAAAATATGTCCTACATGGACCAACTCAAAGCTGTGTCACTATACACAGTATCCTACAGACTGCTAAGAAGTTCCATGTGTCTGGTATATAAGGTATCCTCTGACCCATTACTGATGGATTTACTGCACATGAGCAAGTCAAATTGCATTAGAAGTACTCTGTCTAAGGATCTAACCCTCTTCTTCAACATCAACAGAATGGTTTAGAGGGACAAGTATATCTTGCAGAGGATACTGCTGTTGTGGAATAGACTCCCTGTTCACATGAAACAAAGTTCATCCTTGTCCATATTCAAGTACAACTTAGATCTATGGATGGGAAACAAACAATTTACCCTAGGACTGCTCCCTGTACTACTAATGGACAGAGGCAGCTGCTAAATGCTTTATTCCATGCATAGTTTCCCTCAAATTATCTATGATATGATCCCAGTTATTCTCATTGGGGTAATATGCAATTACTGATCAAAGTATTAGGGGGAGTGTGATCATTCTTCCATGCATTATCGACATTTGAATGCTGGTATTTGCATTCAGAACTGAAAGATTTTAGCACCCCATTTGTGGCAAGTCATTGAGTCAGGATAAGTGTAGCAGCTACTTTGTGACAGGCTGGGCATGTGCCCCAGGTGCCAGAATAGTGTATGCATAAGTACTATGCAGTAACCACAGTAAAACATTAACCCTAATCATAGCTGTAACATAAATAATTATAATAAGCACTATACTAACCTCACTAAAACACCATCCCCAATTGTAACTAACATAAAAATTACGATAAACACTATACTAACACACAAACACTAATCCTAATCCCAATCCCAATCTGTAATAAAAACAATTATAATAAGCGCTATACTAACCTCACTAAAACACTCTCCCTAATTGTAACCAGCATAAAAATTACAATAAACACTATACTAACACACAAGCACTAACCCTAATCATAACTGTAATAGAAACAATTACAGTAAGCACTATATTACTTAAATTAATCGAAAACACATGGAGACTACAAATGTAATATCACACATGAAAACAATTTAACTGACAAATCTATAGTCTCTATAATAACATAAGCAAAAAGAACACACTTAGACAGTAAAATACTAATAAATAAAAGAATACTTACCTAAACACCACAGAAAGTAATGCAAAATGATGGTTATGATACCCAGACCTGAATGAAATACCATCCCACACCAAAAAAAAAAAAAAACTAACATCAATAACAGCCAAATCTAAATCTCTTTAACAGAAAACTGGCCGACCAAAACCAAACTGGAAAAGAGAATCCCCAAGATATTGGTATCTCAGTCCTGTTAGCAAACCCTTGGTCTTGAGCTTGTTGGCTGTTGGTGAAGCACCCTCCAAGAGGAAAAAACGCTGAGAGAAGAAGGGAGCCACTTTTGAGATTTTAAGTATTTTTTCTCTGTTTATTTGCTAAGTTTTTCTGCATAGCTGCCTAGCTTGAGCATTTTCTGGCTTGTTAAACTTGATTTCTGTATTAGTAGCTGTATTTAGAGCACAACCAAAAGCTGTTTGCTGAATTTCCTGTTTGCACTTAATTTTAAATCGTTTTTTTCTTAAAACTTGCATATTTTCTGTCCTTGACCTAGCACTCTTGTGTGGGGTCATTTACTGCACTGTTATAACTTGATATTACTTGTGAACCTCTGCTATCTCTGTAAAAACAAAAACAAAAAAATCTTGCTTTTTCCCACTTTTCTGAGAGTTAAAAAGTTCAGTTACAGGCTTGCTGTTCCTGAACTGTTTGAAAGTTTCTGTGAGGCCATTTTGCTTGGGCTGAAGGAGGGTCTCTGTGTTTATCAGTGGCAGTGACTAACATTGAGCAGCTTCCTGCCCCCGGAGAGGTGGTTACTGACTTGAAACTGTAGTTTTATTGGCCACTAGGGGTCATTTCCATAACTCCTTCATTTGTCCTCGGAGGAGTGGTTTAGGCAGTGACTTGTGGTTTGTTGGCCAATTTGGGTCATTTCCTGTCTTTTCCAGCCCCTGCTATAAAGCACGCTTTAGCGATTTAGCCCGATTTAGCCAATTTAGCTGAGTTGCTACTGTTGCACACTAGGGCAGCGCCGGTTAAGCAGGTTTAAACTATTCGGCTACCTAAAGTCCACTCTTCAAATTTTCCTTAAAACTACCTTCCTCGAACTATACTACTGATCTAATCAGCGTATCCTATAATTAAAAGATCATCTCTACTTGACTCCAAGTAGACTATTCTCTATCTGTTAAACGTAGCACTTGCTCCTACAGTACTTATTACCTTGATACGGCACTCTTGTCATAGATAGTACCCCAAAAGGCAACCCCCATTTCTCGGTCACCCACGTCCCCGGAATCTTTTTAAAGTTTTTGTCTATTCCTTCTAGCATGTCGAGGGATCAGTTGCTAGTGTCCTCTCCTGCTCAGCTGGTGAACCTGGGAATATTGAGGCAATGTTACAATTGCCTCATGTACACAGACAACCCTCTCCTCCTCCCACAAAACACAAATACATGCGAGAGATGCAACTACACGGCCAAACTGGAGGCTGAGCTCTCTCAACATAGGACTGGCAAGACCAGTCAGGAGGAGAAGGTTACCACACACACTATAGACCCAGTCTCACATATTACCATTACAACCTCAAATCATACACATAAACACACAAAGACATACTCGGAGGCTCTGATCAAAATCTACCAAAACAGCAGAGGCCACCAAAGCAGACACCCAAACAACCACCACCTCAGAACACAACACCTGCAACACATAGACCTCATAGTCAGAGTGTCAAACAGTCACAGCCCTTAAGGCCAAACACAATGCCAGACACACTAGTCATTGGTGACTCCATAGTCAGACACACTGCCGTCCCGCTCACCAGACTGAGTAAGGAGAAGGTCACAGTAAGCTGCCTGTCGGGCGCTAGAATCCGCCACATAACGCAAGCACTCAGGTCTCTCAACAGCAGGTACAAATATGATTCAGTCATTGTCCACGCTGGTGTAAACGACCTGAGACGTACCTCCTTGGACTACATGAAAAGAGACATTGAGGAGCTCTCTGATTATGTAGCCCAGACAGGTATGACCCTGACCTTGAGCAGTATCCTACCTTCACCAAGAATGATGCCACAATACAGAGATAAGATGATCAGCTTTAACAATTGGCTTAAACACTGGTGTCATTCAAAGGGGATCCAGTGTCTGTCTGCCTGGGATGACATGCTGGACAAGCCACGCTGCTATGCGAGGGACGGCTTGCACCTGTCACCCTGGGATTCCGGATATTGGCAAGGCTCTTGCCACCCCATAGTGGGTTTTTCAGGCAAGGCTCAAATTCTAAACCTACCACCCTAGAACAGAAAAAAGGAAAAAAACTAAGGGTAATGCTGCTCAATGCCAGAAGTCTAAATCTCAAAATGCACGCACTCGAGGCCCTTCTCAGTATGGAGAACATCGATGTCTGTGCTGTGACAGAAACCTGGTTCAAGGCTCCTGAGAGCACCCCGGCGCTATCAGGTTTTACATCATATCATGCGTTCCGGCCCCAAAATCTGGACAATACCAAGAAAGGAGGGGGGGTATCCATATTCATCAAGGACACCCACACCTCAAGACTGGTGGCAACGCGCGATGCATCGGAGACCATCCAGGTGCAATTAACCATAGGCAAGACTGCTCTGCAAATTGTAGCATGTTACAGGCCACCCTCACAAACTCAGAAACCTCACATGGCCTTCCTGAAAACACTAGAGGGATAAATGTATCACCAAACACCATCATACTAGGTGACTTCAATTACCCTAATATAGACTGGGAACACTACTCAAGCCCAAACACCCTAGCCCAAAAGTTCCTGGAATTCATAAACTCAAATGCCATGGAACAACTAGTCACCATCCCCACAAGAGGAGATAACATACTTGATCTCATCATCACGAACATGGGAGCACAATGTTCAACACCGGGAGTGTACCCCTCACTAGTGAGATCAGACCACAAACTAATCTCGCTGGAGGTCCTCATCCCACCCCCCCCTGAAATAAAAAGACCACAGTAAAGAACTTCTCAAAGCCGACTTCACACTTCTAAAGACTAGTGTGGTCTCCTTTAAGGCCCCGAGCGGCGGAAAACAGTACACAAGCCGCTGAATCACTTACAAATGCCTTCTACCAGCACCTGCAGGACTGCATGGATAAGGCAATCCCAAGCAAAACAAAGACTCTTTGTACCAAAGGCAAGCATCCAGTCTGGTGGACCCCAGCCATAAACAAACTCTACAACAAAAGGAGGAAGCTACTACAAGATAGAGCAAAATCCTTAAAGGTAAGACACCCTTGATCACTATAAGTAAAAAACTAAGAGCTCTCATAAAATCATCCAAAGCAAATTTCGAGAGAAAAATAGCTAAAGACTCAAAAGACAATCATAAGGCCTTCTTTAGCTATGTTAGAAACCTGGGAGGAAATTCCCAGATATGCTCAGAGCTAGTTCAAAATGATGTGAAGATTACTGATCCTACAGACATTGCCAACATACTGGCTGACAGGTTCAGTGCAAACTTCTCCCCTCCCCAAAGGAGAGATATCTATACCAAACGATTGCAGCCCCCCAAACATCTCCAGCGCCCAAGTGAGAACTGCTCTCTCCAAAGCAAAAAACACAGCATCCATGGGACCTGATGGTGTCCCCGGCTGTGTGCTCCATGAACTCAATGAGGAATTAAACCCACAGCTAGGACAGCTGTTTAATCAAAGTCTTACCTCTGGATACATTACCCAGGAGTGGCGCACTGCAATTGTGGTACCACTTCACAAAGGCGGTGCCTCCACCGACCCTGGAAATTACCGGCCCATTAGCTTGACAAGCCTTATCTGCAAAGCCATGGAGAGGATCATAATGGACCTCATAAATAAAGACATAGGAATTTGCAGACTTTGGATCCAACCCAGTTTGGCTTTGTCAAAGGCAGATCATGCCTTTTAAACTTGGTTGACTTTTTGAAACAGTCACCAAAGCCATTGATGAGGGAAAGGCAGTCCATACAGCCTACCTCGATCTGGCTAAGGCCTTCGATACAATACCCCATTAGGGTATCATTGAAAACTCATCAGCTTAAATGTCAACCCATACATCACAAGATGGGTTGCAAACTGGCTGAGTGACAGAACCCACAGGGTCAGAGCTGCTGGCGCCATGTCAGACTCAAAGCCTGTCACAAGTGGTGTCCCACAGGGCTCAGTCCTGGGCCCACTCTTGTTTGGCATCTACTTTTCCAAGTACAAGCAAACACAGGAGGGTTATGGCTGACAAAGTTTGCAGATGACTGCAAACTGGGCGCCATAGTAGAAAACACATCTGACACAGATATCCTTCAGAAGGGTCTCACAGAAAGCGGATAACTGGTGCCAGAGCCACGGCCTAAAGTTAAATGCCAAAAATGCATAGTCATACCCTTCGGGAAAAACAAGGTTACCCTAGCTACCAAATAGGTGGCAATCCACTGAGCACAGAAGAAGTTATCAGGGACCTGGGGACCCAGGTTGATAGTAGTCTGTCATTCGACACCCATGTAGCTAAAGTAGTTAGGAAGACCTTCTACATTGCCCACCTTATCATGAAGGGATTCTCATCTAGATCAAGGGAGGTCATACTAACCTCACTCATCACTCATCAGACCTAATTGTAACCAGCATTAAAATTATCAATGAACACTATACTAACACACAAGCCACTAACCCTAATCATAACTGTAATAGAAACAATTACAGTAAGCACTATATTACTTAAATTAATCGAAAACACATGGAGACCTTTGCCTAACATACAAATGTAATATCACAGATTTGATGAAAACAATTTAACTGACAAATCTATAGTCTCTATAATAACATAAGCAAAAGAACACACTTAGACAGTAAAATACTGGAATAAATTCATCAAAAGAATACTGTGGACCTAAACACCGGTACAGAAAGTAATGCAAAATGATGGTTATGATACCCAGACCTGAATGAAATACCATCCCACACCAAAAAAAAAAAAAAACTAACATCAATAACAGCCAAATCTAAATCTCTTTAACAGAAAACTGGCCGACCAAAACCAAACTGGAAAAGAGAATCCCCAAGATATTGGTATCTCAGTCCTGTTAGCAAACCTTTGGTCTTGAGCATTAGTAATCTCACATTAATGTACCAATCACTAGTAAGCTGATCATAACACTTATACATACCTTCATTTTGCTAGCTTGCTGTTCATATGTTTTTGCCTGCATACTCACAATCTTTCTGGTGGTGATCCTCTTCAAATAAAAAATAAAAAAAAAGATATTAATTAATAAAAGAAAAAAGTAAGATTATCTTGATTCAGTCACTGCACATGTTTTTATTGAAAGTATGTTGAACATTTAGTAGGGCTGGCCAGAAGGGCTTAAGTGTTTTTTTTTGTTTGTTTTTTTTTTTTAATATATCTGATAACCAGCTAAAGTGTCTCTTTTCAGGGGTGACCCAGAATTTCTTTCAGACTTAGGACTTCCTTGGCCACAGTATGTAACTGGAGAATGAGGGGATCAAATTTAGGATGAAACTTATTAACAGTTCATGGCAAAGATGTTTCAGTGCAACATAGCATTTCCAATATCATGAAACAGATGAGAAAGTATAATGGGTGATAGAAAAGGTATAATCTATCGCTGAAAACTTTCCTATGAATAATAATGTTGGCTAAGGTACCTCATGAGAAGGAATTGTATTAATGTTCAAGAGAGTGCTATAATATTTTTATATTATCCTTCACACTCTGTTTTATGTACAGGGATCATCACACCAAGACATGAAGGAAGAAGTTGTAACTGATAGGCATGTTAACTGGCTGAACAGAAGAAAAATCAAGTCTTTCTACTCAGGAGTTGTAGCAAATGATTTACGAAGTGGAGTGCAGACACTAATGCAGGTAAAGACATTGGTTGCTAATTGTAATCGCTCTGATGCATATAGCAAATTATATAATTTCCAGATTACTGTTTCAGCATAGTTTATAGACTACAATATATCTAGCCTAACTAGGTCCATTTTCAGTAAAGAGGTATGCTATTGCTGTTGTTAAATCTGAAATCTCCAACTTTTTAAAAAGTCCAAGTTGAAAAAATATCCACCAAAGGTATCTTCTACATGGCTCACTGTTCATAAAGAAAGACTTGACCTTTAGGCCCATAAGGAAAGATTTGCCTGCAATGATGCATTATTTGCACCATACTTTGTGTTTATTTGTTTTTAATTTAATGTTTTTCTTGATTAATTTGACTGGCTCACAGACCCTTTTTTTAATCATAACCACAATGTTTTGAAGAAAACCATACCTCTCATAAAATTTGTGGTTTTCTGGCAAATCACTAGGATGATCTGAGGGTTGAATTCACTAAATAATAACATACATTTGAGTTTAACACTGCAAATCCTACAGAAAATGTATGTTAACATAGACCCTGTTTCTTTAGCAACTTTCTAAGTTTATAAGCGCAATATTTAAAAACTGTCCCTATTTTTGGCCCTTTGTCACCCCAATTTTGTCAGGCTTTGTCCAGATTTTTTGCACTAAGAGGTTGAGAGGTATGAAGGAAACTGGTAAATCCCCAAGGAAACCCATACAGATACAGGGAGAACATACAAAATCCACACGACTGAAAGCACAAAAGCCAAGATTAAACACTTGGCCCTACAGCAATGAGACAGGGATCTTCTAACTAAAGTACTACGTTGTCTCTCTCTTTTTAACTCTGATTGCTCTGTCTTCTCTTTGATTTTGTTACAATTTACCTTATCAATCTTGCCGAATGAATTTCTGTTAGGTATTTTGTTTTATAGAAGCTATCAGCACTTTCTAGTGACGAGTAAATGAGCAGTTACTTTATTCATTTAAGAGTGCTGAAAAAGTCGCCATTTTGTTCTTTGAATTTTTCTCACAATAATCAAGTCCACGAGAATACACAGAATTTACTTGCACAATGCTGCAAAACAATGGCATAACAGTTTTAGAAGAAAAATATTTTCAGGAACCCACACAATGGTATGAGGAGGGAGAATGAATTAAAGATTAATTTTTGTCTGTTCGTTTTTTGAGAAAAAACTTTTAATCAAAGGATAAGAACAATGGCAGTGCATCATCTAAAACCTACTTCTTGACCATATCTACATTTACCAGTGAAGTCTAGATCGCAGCTAGTGACTGCAGTTCCCTTATTAAACCTTCTCTAGTACTGTCAATAAAAGTCATGTAGCAATTTCTGAGACACCAAAATCAGCAGTCAAACCGTACACTGCTATACCAAATTTGTATGCCAACAGTGTGTTGTCCAGCTGTGTGCAGATAGTCTTTGTATTCATTGTAATGGCCCCTCCAACCTCTTGAATCTATGCTCAATTCCCATAACTCTGGGTTCTGGAGTTTGTTCCCAATTATCACTTTCTGATTGCCTATACAGTTTTCATTTGCTCCCTTATTTCTCTATGGGTTTATTCTGATTTATCTGTTTTTCTTCCACCTTCCACATACCTACTATTTGACAGATTACTCTAGGTTCTGTGTGCATATAGCATTTCAGGGTATCCTTGTTTTTGCTGGGTCTTGGCTGAAAAAAGTCCACTCACTCATTTATGTAATGATTAACTGAATGAGAATTTATGCAGATATGAAGAATGTTATACATGTGTTGCATGGATTTCCTTTACAACTCTACTGGCAAATATTTTAGTGATGAAATATGAAAGGAGTGCAAGGCAATGTTAACAAATTTTTGTTGTAAAAACAGTGCCTATTTTTTTTTTAATTGGCATATTTGTTTCTGATCTATTATTTCAACTATATCCTTAATTAGCAGAACATTTTATTTTGGGAAAGAAAGCCTGTGCAACTACTGGTCAGAAGCAAGGCAATTAAAATATGCTAAATTAATCATAAAGATACAAAGATCTGCCTTTTGGTGTTACAAAAAGAATTCTATATATTATAATGTGGTTTAAAATGCATTTGCAGTGGTTTTATGTTAGTTATTTGGTTTTAACTTTGGTACATCCTAACATAGCATCTTTTTTGTCCATAGGATCAGCCCTAATGCTATTCCTTCCTGCACCCAAATGACCCATTTGGGATGAGAACTGTCTTGGCAATTCATTCCCAGTCAAGGCAAGAGCAAGATGTAAGTGGGGGGGGGGGGGTGGAGAGCCAGTGTGTAGATCCAATGGACTGTCCCAAACCCTCCCTTTGGTAGCTTGTGAGCTCCACCATAGTTGCTTTGGGAGGTGCCTGCACAGCCATCTGACTAAGCAGCACACCAGTTTGCAGTGTGGGCACACTAGGCTCCTTGCTGTGGATGTCACCAAAGTAGTGAGCCAAGATACCTCCCCCTCCTCATAATGGGTGATCTGGTATCAGCCACTCACTCTTGTTCTCCCATGCATCATCTTTGCAACACCCATGATGCTAAAAGAACACGGGTTATCTGGGGTGCAGTCAGGGCTTTATTCCTCTGTACCTAAAATAGCTTGTCTTGTAAACCTGTGGTAGAGGTGATGTGGGACCACATTTGCAAGTAAGCTCATAATGCACCATGGTTATCTACATCAGTGTAACAAATCCACAAATAAGTAACTTCATTTGGTTATGTCTTAGTTCAGTGTACAGATTTGTGGCCTGTATGTCATTTCTATGGTGTTAACACTGAATATTAAAATTGTACTCATTTTTATTTTACCTTAAAGTTCTTGCATCTGATTTTGTTTTTCTTGTATTTCTTACAATGTATCACAAAACCATTGGCAACTCTTTGGAGCTTTAAAAGAACTTCTTCATTAAGAATATTTAAAAACAGGGGTCTACTTCACCCTGTCGAAGGCCAACAGTATCGAAGCTGATATTGTCAGCACCAAAATGTCGAAAGCGAAATTCATTGTGTGTGTGTAAATGGAAATCTCTGTAAGAGGAGATTTCCATTTACTGCAATGTAGTGCGATCTCGGAGTTGGTATATTTAAGTAGAGAGGGATGTGGGGGGTGCAGGGGGGCTTGCCCCCCTGCATAGAGCAATTTGTGTTGTGTTTGGGTGTTTCTTTTTTTTTTTTGTGTGTGTTCGATGTTCGGGGGTTTCGACATTTTCGTGTCAATTATTACGCTGTCGACAGTTTGAGTTTTCGACAGCTTAATATAAATGCAAAAACAGCAAAGCTAGCCCCTAGACTATAAACTTTCAAAGGATCTGATATAATGTGTTAACCCATGTACCTTTATAATTCTGCGATGTTTCAACAAACAATTATTCAAATCAATTAAATAAACTATTATTCAATTAAAAAAACCTACAAATGTATAAGTAGTTTATTGTTTATAATGACATGCTTATTAGTTTTTGGATGTTTCAGGTACATTACTAAGGAAAGAGGTTTGGTTAACTTTTGCATATGAAACATAACAACTGAAGGGGTTGAATACTAAATGAATGATGAAGTATTTATTATGAATATAGTACAGATAGTGGATTAATTATGCTTTATTTTTCTTATAAATTGTTTTTAAATTTTCTTAATATTGAAGTCCTTTTAAAACTCCAGAGAAGGGTTGCCAATGAATGAGAATGCCATACTAGCATCATAACCCCATGGTCCAAGAAGCTGGGCTTTGTGTGTGTGTGTGTGTGTGTGTGTGTGTGTGTGTGTGTGTGTGTGTGTGTGTGTGTGTGTGTGTGTGTGTGTGTGTGTCTGTGTGTCTGTGTGTGTGTGTTTCTTTAAGAAAGAGATAGAATTTGGTAACCACCAAGCACACTGTGTACAGGTAATTCCTCAATGCCTCCAGTGTTCTACTTGAAAAACTACTCTATCTGGTAAGCAGGATAACTAATCCTTAAAATAGCTATTAGCCTGTGTATTTGTATATAGCCTTGGGTGGTGCAGTGATGCAGCGGTTAACATTGTCTCTTCACAGCAACAGGTACTCTGATTCAATTATTGGCTGGGGTGCCTTCTGTGTGGAGTCTGGATGTCCTCCCTGCATTCACATGGGTTTCCTCTGGGTACTCTGGTTTCCTCCCACATTCCAAAGACATGCATCTGGAGTGCTTCTCCAGGGCCTCTGCTGAAAATGGGATCTGTCCTAGACAGACTTTCCCAGTCAAAAAATGTTAAATAAATAAAAATTTAAGCAATACAGACCAGAAAAGAAAATAATTTAATGGTTACACTTGTGACGCCTGTGCCCTGGCCCAGCAATCAAGGAGCCTCAATACTCACCAGTAACACCAGAGAGGGCATCTCATATATGAGGAAAGGATAACAAATACACACAGTAAAGTGCAATTTCCCTTAAGAGCACACAGAGATCACAGCCAGTCTGGAGCTGGTCGCTCCCTTGCTCTCCAGGTCCCCAATAAGACTCCCCACTGGCACAGCTATAGGGTAAATCTCAGCCTAGCTGGGCAAGCTAAAATCTCCAGCACCCTCTCTGTCTAACCAGTGCTTCGTGTCCCTGCCCAAGTAGCTGACACACACACTTTGAGATAAGTTTATACAACCACACAGACATTCCTGGGGAAGGCTGACACAGGTTCTCCAGCTGTGCCCCTTTTACCCAGACTATACAGTAGTAATTACTGCCACCACCCAGATAATATTATCAGCTACCCAAAGGCCCTTAAAAGGGTGTCCAATTATTACTGTGCAGTTTTATTATCCAATTAGTAAGTGTGACTAAAGACTTATTAGAGTGACCTGGTACAGGATCCTTATATACATGCAATGTCCTCTTAGAGCTTAACTTATCTCTACACAAACCAGCCACAGTTAAAAGGTTTTAATTTAATAGTAAATAATTAAAACCACAAGACAATACTTTCTACTACACAGTGCTAGTCAAAAGAGTTCAGAGATCACACAGAAATACTTAAAATAAATCAATAGTACAGTTCTGACATCACAGAAAAACACTTAGTCTAATCTTTATAGTCCTAGCTATTTCTACAAGAAAAAACACTTCTAAGATAACTTACTTAAGACAACAGACAGAGCGCTGTAGGTTGGATAATCAGACAAAAATGCTTAATAATCTCTGGTTCTCACTGTTTAAATTGAAACTGCAGTTCTGATAAAACATTACATCATCTTTGTACACTTTCCTGGAGTTCCCAGGCTGACAGAAACTGCATTTACATTATTTTACACTTAGAGCAATAAAGGACATTCCACATGTAAATTCTTGTCATTAACTTTAGCCTTAAAAGAATAGGCAGGAAGCCTTCATCTAGCTGTACTGGAGCTGACTTGAAAACATTAAAAGGCAGTGATGAAATAATTTTAATTTCAAAGGACCAACAAGAAATGCTTGACTTGGCTTTCTTTACAGCAGAGGGTAATGTTGCCACATTGTTTTAAGTTCAACACTTCACAACATATGCTTTCATTCAACAAAAAAGCTTATAGTTCAACATTCATATTTACAGATAATAGAATTATCTGCCCAATTCTATCTGGCTAGGCTGGCAGCCTTCACCCTTCTCTACCAGTCTTCACAACACTAGTCATAAATAAGTGAATATCTTATAAGGGTTCAATGGTTTTATTTAGTAGTACTCAGAATTCTCAGGATCCTCCTTCTTGTGGCACAAGGTGTTTACCTAGTCTCTCTGAGTTGGGAGGCACTCCAGGGAGCTTAAAGTGTAATCATTTATTGGCCAGATGGCACAGGAGTTAGTTTTTAGCTTTTTCTGTTTGCTATAAATTAGGCACATTTTCATAGAACTGTTTACTGCTCAGTGGCAGTTAGAAGTACCCTGTATAATAGCAAACCTATAAAGCTAGTACTTAGGACATTAACCCATAACACCGAAAGGCTTGTTTGGAGCTAAGGTTGGGGAAGCTAGTTAGAGCATCAAAGATTATAACACTGTCTAACATCTAGCTTTCACCATAGATACCACTCAGATGACCCTTGTAAAACCAAGACCCTAAACTACAAAAGCTCAGCCCTTATGTAGGTCCTGACAACATATATTCAATTTCCTAATGTCTCAGTGGCCATATTGGTAGATATGGGCATCCTGAGACAATGTAGCAATTATCTCATAACTAATATAGTATGTGGCAGATGTACATAAATAACTTCTTGAAGGCAAGAATCTCGCTTACAAACAAGATTGTCAAGAACACACACTACATCCTTTGCACATACCACTCACTGCACACATAGACCTTCTTATGCTGAGTCACTTAAAAAAACCTCATCAAACTGCAACACCTATCCTCAGCAATCACTAAAGCACACACCAAAAGCAACACCTAACACCACACATGAGCCTACACTCAATGGTGTCTAAGAACAAAGTCCATAAGACAAGCAAATGCTTTACCTAGTACTCTTGTCATAAAGGATTGTATTGTATAACACTTAGATGCCCTTCTCACCAGGCTAGACAAGGGGAAGATAACTGTTAGTTGCCTATCTGGAGGTAGGATCCACAATATGCTATACATACTCAAGTCACTGCACCACAGGTAGAAATATGATTATGTCATAGTCCATGTGGATATAAATGACTTGAAGCATATGTCACTGGACTATATGAAAAGAGACATTATGTATCTCTCTGAATATGTGTCGCAGACAGGTATGTGCTTTGTATTGAGTAGCATTCTACCTTCAGCAATGATGATGCCACAGTATTAACAGAAAATGATTGATTTTAATAACTGGCTTAGTTTCTGGTGTCACTCCATGGGATCCAATATCTATCAGCATGGGAGGACATGGTCAGCAGAACAGTTTGCTTTGCCAAGATGGTTTGTACCTGACACCCCCCCCCCCACAGGCTTTTGGATATTTGCTAAAACATTATCCATCCCCTTGGAACCCTTTTTAGGCAATGTCAAAATGACAAAACTATCACCATAGCAAAAAACCTCAAAGCAACATTAAGATATTACTGCTCAATGCTAGGAGCCTAAACAAGAAACTCCACACCCTACAAGCTCTCGTCACCCTGGAGAATATAGACATCTGTGCTGTTACAGAGTCTTGGATTAAAGCTGCAGAAAGTACTCCAGCAGTGGAAGGCTACAGTGCCTTCCGCACATTTAGACCAACAGCAGCACAGACAGGGGGTAAAGGTGGAGGCGTCTTGATCTATGTTAACACAAATACAACTCTAGTCTGGTTAAACAGAATGATGCCCTGGAGTTCATCTTCGTCCAAATATCCATAGACAAGATTCCCTACCATGCCCTGGCCAGCTACAGGTTGCCCTCTATGACCGTCAAAGCTCACATTTCTTACCTAGACCTGACCTAGAGGCACTCACCATCCAAACAAATGGCCTATTCATGGGAGTCTTTAACTACCTCTCTGTAGAAACAACCTGGACCAGATAGTGTGCTCTCCAACAAGAGGATCAAACATATTGGATCTAGTACTCACCAACATGAGAAAGCATTGCATTCCACCCCATGTTATGTTCTCCTTGGTGAAGTCAGACCACAAACATATCTCCCTTGAAATAAAATCATCCTGGACAACCCAACTAAATCCATAATAGTTAGGAAGTATAAAGAAGCAAATTACATTCTAATAAGTGAAAGTTTGTTAAAATTCACTGCTCCCCAAAGCCTGAGAACACTGTTACCTATGCAGAATTATTTACAGAAACTCTTTACAAAAATGTAAATGGCTGCATTTTGGCTGCTGTATATACTAGAAGTAAGCCCAGATCTAACACCAAAAACAAACCACACCAGTGGAATTTTAATCTTAACAGGCTATAAATTGTCATGGCAAAAAACAAATGCCCTACACTGACCGTCTCAAAAAACTCCAGTTTTACTCAGTAGCATATCGGCTACTCCAAGGTGATCTCTGCCTAACATATAAAGCTATGTTAAACCCAGAGCTGGTGGACATGCTACACCTAAAGAAATCCCAATTCCTCCGAGCTACACGCTCTAGGGACCTAAAACTTGTCATCACAATAAACAGGACATGTTGGAGGGATAGATTCCTGTCCCAGAGACTTCCCATACTCTGGAACAGGCTACCCATCTATGTCAAGCAAAGTTCTTCATTAGCACTCTTCAAAAAAAATCTTGATGAGTGGATGGGAAATAGGAAATACATCCCGGGGATCACTTCTGTGTCTCTACTCGACAGTGGCACAGGAAAATAACTTTCTTGGGTGGCATACGCCAGCAAACCTTGTTGGCTAGGCTTACGTAGGCCCTTGGGTCGATAGCTTAGTACCTACCTATGAACCTATGAACCTATAAGAGTGACTTTCATGGAGACAAGAGCTCTCTGATTCAACTAAACAAGAAACTAAGAGGCTTAATAAAGTATAACAAGGCCAGATATGAGGTTAGGATAGCCTCCCAGGATAAGGACAATCACAAGGCCTTCTTCAGCTATGTCAGGAATCTTAAAGGTAATAATTATCAGTGTGCAGAGCTGGTGGTAAATGGCACAACCTTCACTGGTCAGGGTGACATAGCAACTCTACTGGCTGATAAATTTAGCTCTGACTTCACCCCTACCCCCTCCACTAACCCTGTGAAATCCCTTCTAGTATATCTCCCCCAACTATCAACAGTAAGTAGGTCCTGCAGGCAGTTGTTAAAGCCAAAAACATAACCCCAGCAATATCCCAGGTTGCCTCCTAAATAGCCTAAAACAGGGCCACTTGGTCAGCTACAGCCTCAGAACAAGTTATGTGTCAAGTGAATGGATGGCTGTAATGGTATTCCCTCTTCAAAATGGTGGGCCATTAACTGACCCGGAAACTACAGACGTCAGTCTGACAAGTCTAATATGCAAAGCTATGAAACAAATTATCATGGAAATGATCAACAAGCACATTGGCAACCTACAGACACTGGACCCATTTCAGTTTGGCTTTGTTAAGTGAAGTTCTTGACTACTTTACCTGGTAGCCTTCAAGATGGTCACCATGGCTATGAAGGCAGATACTTATCCAAGTACCAGTGTGGTAAACCTACTAATAGTGGAGTTCTTCATTTTATTCATTTATTTATTCTATTTATGCTCCAGGTTGGTAAGCTCTTACTTTTATTTCTTCCTTTTCTCTGTAAGTGTGTAGTGTTCACCCCTTGGGAGTACTTCTTAAAAACCCCACTGTGGTTAAAATTACAGCTGCACACTACCTTGGTAGATCCACATGTTTTGTAAAGTAGGAAAATGAATGTCATATTCACTATAAGGGCTTATATTAAATATATTTAAGTATATTTTTGTGTTGCCATAATAACATAAACCAACTGCTCAACTTAAAATAATTGTTAACTTAAACTGTAGTGATGTGATGAACTTGGTTTGGTAGAATCATTATAAAACAGTACTACTTAAAATGCACAGACTGTCTCAATGAAAAATCACATTTGCTGCATTTCTAATAACAAATGCAAATCTCTAAGTAATAATTTATCTCTTTTTTTTAACTTGTTGTCTAGGCTACTGGACTTGGTAAAATAAAGCCCAATGTACTTGTGATGGGGTTTAAAAAGAACTGGCAATCAGATCATCCCAGGAATATAAATAACTACATTGGAATTATACAGTAAGATGTAACATGTTTATCATTTTATCCAGACTATATAATGTCTTACTCTAACAATAAATGGATATAGAAATTATTTGTCGTTATCAGAGATTCCAAAGGAACTAAAAGTGTATCAGCTATGTATGACTACATGATACTAATTCACTTGACTGTGGCACTTTTCAATGAAACCAACTCCTATGATCCCTGTCTTTTGAACAAACATAAACCTACAAATATTATAATTTACCCCAAAAGCTCTATAATCCCAAAGATGTATATTAAGTAGGGGGATTTTGCTACTTTCATGGTGGGGTGTAAGGGGCTTAACCCATGTGAAATACATTTGTAAGTTTTCACCTGTTCATCAAAATGAGCTCATGCAGTGTTGATTTGCAGAATAGCAACATAATCAAACATTCAAAATTGATAATATCCTTTTTTATTTGTATAGCTTTCTGTGTGTCTATTGCTATTTTTCTGTCCATAAAGCCTACAGGTATACCTAATCTTTGTTTATAGTTATATTAAATGCATAGTCCTTCGATCTAGTGTTTCTGGTGCTGTTTGTCTTCTATAATCTATCTGTCTATCTACATCTATATCTATATCTATAGCTATATCTATATCTATATCTATGTATATCTATATCTATGTGTCTTTAGTGCCTGTATGTTGAACATATTCACAGAAACACACACACACACACACACACACACACACACACACACACACACACACACACACACACACACACACACACACTCATATCTGTATCATTTTTGTCAAGCTTTCTGTGAACATCTGTTGCACACACTGTGGACCTCACCTTACTGATGTTAAAGCAAAACTAAGTTTCTTTCCCTAACTGATTTCCAGTGCTTCTTGGACTGACTGAGTAACACCGGCAATGAACTGTATTGCAGAGCCTAGAGAAAAAAAATAACACCAAATAAGTGTGTGATAAACTGAATCTAGGTCATGGCTGAAAATCATCCATTTGGATCAGATCAATTAACCATTTACCAAATGAATAAAAAAAGTGGATGCACAGATGCATATTCCTATATATGCTAGTTATATGCAGGATGTGAGGGGAAAAAATGCCTGGATAGAATCACATCACTACCAGTACTTCAGTTCAGGAGAAATAAACATTTAAAAGACCTAAGCACATTATGGAATTTCAGAAAAAAGTAAACAATTGTAAAATATAAATCTGGCAAAATAAATACAGTTATACATAGGATTGGCACCTTTGGAAGGAAAAAACCCTGACAAAAGCACTACATTTTGCTTCTCTCATTGCCCCACCTATTTAAATAAGTAAATGTGCATAGCTTTTCTTTCAAATAATCATGCAAGCAAAAGTTTGGAAGAAATAGTAAATTGTATGCTAAGTGAGACAGATTGGCAAATATACATGCTGTACACATAAGAAGATATTTATAATTGTGTTTAGGCAATTGATATGTTTGCTTAAACTATTACAGTAGATAAGCATGGGGGTCTAAAATCATACTGAGGAAATAATGAAAGGAAACAGACTGAGTATCGGTACACTGTTTCCTGCAGTGTGTGCTTTACAATTTCCTGGATCCAGATTTTATTTATATATGCAGCATTATTAATACTGAAGATGAAAAGCATATCAAATTTTGCTTCAGAGAACACAAAGTTTAAGTGAAGGACAGAGCCATTGTTTCACATTTAATAATAATAATAATAATAATAATGTTCTTGTTGTGTCTTTCGGCTTATTAGGAGACGCCACAGCAGAACTCCAGTCCGCTAATGTTTGGTAGTGGATTTTTACGTGCTGAGTTACCAGCCCTGATGCACAACCTTCATTGAAGGCACGCCCATTTACGCTGCCTCCGCAGCACCACTGCCGTGGATCTAATATTAATAATAATAATAATAATAATAATAATAATTTTAATACTAATTATAATAATAACACTTAGACTATTTGTGTACTTTTTCTAAGATGTACCATGAAAAGGATTCTTTTGATTACTCTGTCTGCTAATGGTCACATTTCACATCATCCTTGATGCCATTTAAATAAATAAAAAAAAATTCCGACAAAATAATTTAAATACAGATAAGAAATCCAACTGAAACTCTTAAACATTTTAGGAAATATACTTCAGAAAAATGTTAGCTTTCCTCTCAAAATTATTCAAAATTTATAACTTCAATAAAACGCTAGTATTGAAACAATAAAGTAATTTAATTTATTGGCATCAATTCTTAAATGGTACTGATATATAATAGCTGGGTAACTACAGCAGAGCTACTAAGGGAGACTGCTAGAAAGGTGCTTGGTGTGACATCTGGACAGAGGAAGGAGGACAAGGAGACCTGGTGGTGGAATGAGGAAGTACAGGAGAATATACAGAGGAAGAGGCTGGCGAAGAAGAAGTGGGATTGTCAAAGAGATGAAGAAGGTAGACATGAGTATAAGGAGATGAGACGCATGGCAAAGAGAGAGGTGGCGAAGGCTAAGTATAAGGCATATGGAGAGTTGTATGAGAGATTGGACACTAAAAAGGGAGAAAAGGAGCTGTACCGATTGGCTAGACAGAGGGACAGAGCTAGGAAAGATGTGCAGCAGGTAAGGGTGATAAAGGATAGTGAGGGAAACGTACTCACAAGTGAGGAGAGTGTGTTGAGTAGATGGAAAGAGTACTTTGAAGGGCTGATGAATGAAGAGAATGAGAGAGAGAGAAGGTTAGATGATATGGGGATAGTGAATCAGGAAGTGAAACAGATTAGCAAGGAGGAAGTAAGGACAGCTATGAAGAGGATGAAGAATGGAAAGGCTGTTGGCCCAGATGACATACCAGTGGAAGCATGGAGGTGCTTAGGAGAAATGGCAGTGGAATTTTTAACCAGACTGTTTAATGAAATTTTGGAAAGTCAGAGGATGCCTGAGGAGTGGAGAAAAAGTGTTTTGGTACCTATCTTTAAGAATAAGGGTGATATGCAGAGCTGCAGTAACTACAGAGGGATAAAATTGATCGGTCACAGCTTGAAGTTATGGGAAAGAGTAGTGGAAGCTAGGTTAAGAAGGGAGGTGATGATTAGTGATCAGCAGTAAGGTTTCATGCCAGGAAAGAGCACTACAGATGCAATATTTGCTCTGAGAGTGTTGTTGGAGAAATACAGAGAAGGTCAGAAGGAGTTGCATTGTGTCTTTGCGGACTTAAAGAAAGCATATGACAGGGTGCCTAGAGAGGAGTTGTGGTATTGTATGAGGAAGTTGGGAGTGGAGAGAAGTATGTAAGAGTGGTACAAGATATGTACAAGGGTAGTGTAACATTGGTGAGGAATGCGGTGGGAGTGACAGATACGTTTAAGGTGGAGGTGGGATTACATCAAAGATCAGCTCTGAGCCCTTTTTTATTTGCAATAGTGATGGACAGGTTGACAGATGATATCAGACAGGAGGTCCCATGGACTATGATGTTTGCAGATGACACTGTGATATGTAGTGAGAGTAGGGACCAGGTTGAGGAGACCCCGGAGAGGTGGAGATATGCTTTAGAGAGGAGAGGAATGAAGGTCAGCAGGGCTAAAACAGAATATATGTGTGTAAATGTGAGGGAGGGTAGAGGAATGGTGAGAATGCAGGGAGTAGAGTTGGTAAAGGTGGATGAGTTTAAGTACTTGGGATCAACAGTTCATAGTAATGGTGAGTGTGGAAGAGAGGTGAAGAATAGAGTACAGGCAGGGTGGAATGAGTGGAGAAGAGTGTTAGGAGTGATTTGTGACAGACGGGTACCAGTAAGAGTGAAAGGGAAGGTCTACAAGAGGGTAATGAGACCAGCTATGTTATATGGGTTGGAGACGGTGGCACTGACGAAAAGGCAGGAGTCAGAGCTGGATTTGGCATAATTAAGATGTTAAGATTTCCCTTGGTGTGACTAGGATGGACAGGATTAGGAATCAGTATATTAGAGGGTTAACTCAGGTTGGACAGTTTGGAGACAAAGCAAGAGAGGCGAGATTGCATTGGTTTGGACATGTGCTGAGGAGGGATGCTGGGTATATTGGGAAAAGGAAGCTAAGGATGGAGCTGCCAGGTAAGAGGAAAAGAGGAAGGCCTAAGAGAAGGTTAATGGATGTGGTGAGAGAAGACATGCAGGCAGTTGGTGTGAAAGAGCATGATGCAGAGGACAGGAAGAAATTGAAACAGATGATCTGCTGTGGCGACTCCTAACGGGAACAGCCGAATATATATATATATATATATATATATATATATATATATATATATATATATATACTGTTGAAAATTTAAGGTCCAAATACAATCAAGATTCTGAGAACTGGTTAATTTTGCAAATATTTAGAGACTCTGTGAACACAGAGATAAGTAAGATATTTAACCTAGATAAGAAATCCTTCCCCAAATTACTGGAATTTTTTATAAATATCAATAATAATGCAATGCAAAATAAATCATATTTATCACAGTTAGATTTCACATACTTAGACAATTCCTATTGGAATTATTCCTCAAAAATTAATAACAAAGACTTATCTGAAGAATATATGAAAATAATATTAAAATCTACAGATAAAAAAACACATCATTATATTAGAAAGTGTTCACTTGGAAATTCTTACACAGAACTTTTGTCACTCCTAACAAAATTACAGTTATGTATAAATTAAATAGAATTAAATGCTGGGGATGTGATTCTGAAATAATAGCTGATTGGACATGTGGTAAATGAATGTGAAGTCATCTCCCCTTTTTGGAAAGAAATGAATAACTTCATTCAAGCTCTATGGTCAGATAGATGTAATGTTTCTAAATCTTTAGTTGTATTTAATGCTCTGATTCCTGAGATAATTCCAAAAACCCAAGTGCTTCTTCAGTGGTTTAGTCTTGATATAGCCAGAAAAGTAATTATGGAAAAATTGGAAAAGTACATTTATCTCCTCTAGTGTTTAATTTTTTAGTATGGCAATAATTGTTTGAGTAGTGAACTGCAAACTATAAAGATGAGAACACATTCATATAAATGTTGGCTTAAACTTAAAGACTTGCTGGAAAAATATTAATTGTTGTTGGTATGTATAACTTTGATGTATTGATCAGCTGTGGACCTACGTAAATAGTTGTTTGTTTTATAATTGATTTGTTTATCTATTGTTTTAAAACCAAATTTAAAAAAAGTTAAAAAAATGTATTCAAAATACCTGACAAGTACCCACTATAACTGAATTTCCTGACAGAGACCTTGATTTCTGGATTTCCTGACAAAGACCCCAATTTCCTGACCATTAGAAAAAGTTTCTGGCAGGTGAAAAACCTAGTTATACATGAAATCTAAGCAAGTGCTTTGAGATACTGACGGAGAGCATTAATGTAGAAAACACTTAGTCCATGTTTGAAGGTGCATGTGTAACTGCAATGCATGACCTGCTGGGGGAGCACTAGCACAGGTAGAACTAACAGTGTAGTGTTTGATTGAAAGATATAATGAGCCAATGATGACAAGCTGTTCACTGCAACCTTATCACATCTCTTAAGCACAGATCATCATCACTGTTACTATTAGGTTCTCTGATGTTGCCCAAATAAGGTTGGCCACAATAGTTTTTCTGAACTATGGCTACAATTTCTTAATTTTTTTCCCTACTTTAAATGATTTGAAAAAGGCATTGACTAAACTCTGTAAGCCATATGAAATTGTCAGGTTCACCTCCCTTCTCATTTTCAATTCAGGTATTGGCAGTGTGATTGAACATCTAATCTTTTTAAAATGGCACACATTCTCATCTTCTGTCATAATGCAGTAGCCCTGTAAATGCTGTTTTAAGTACTGTATTAGATTTCTTTGCCAGTGAGTGCAGCTTACAGCTACATATTATTATATACTGCCATGATGCTACACTGCAGCTATTACAAAATATCATATCATTATCAGCCAACAAATCAATCCCACCACAGCCAACTGAATTATATACTCTCATTTTATTATTTAATCATATCAGAGCATAACTTTTATGCACATATTATTGAGATGTAATCACAGAGCATAACTGAGCAGTTTTAGATGTTTCAAAATTACAGTGACCATAACAGACATTGTGCTTCTTCCTCTAGAGCTACAAAAAGTGCACACACCTGACAAAACCGATTGTTCTCTTCAGGCATAATACCCTCAAACACCTATTTCACCTACTTCTGCTGAAGTAACAAATGTAATCAGCCTCCTAAAAATGTATAACTGATAACCTGCTACAGTACGGAGAACTGAACCATTTTGATTATTATGCAGTTCTTCCATCCTGCTTGTCATCATTTGAAACTCTAGGGGAAAATATTCACTCTGCTTGTCTATGCTCTTATCAGGCTCTGCCTTTGTACAGGCAGGCATCTTCCTACAACCTAATTCTGTGTTCTCTTTCAATATACAATACGTGTTTTCAGACCGTGAAAGCAATTAGGCACTCTGCATCTTAAGAACAGCTTGTTTAGAATAAAGCCAGTATAAGTGTTGGCTATATCCCTAGCAGTTACTGCTAAACATTTCCATTTTTCTAGATAGATACAGTGATGTTCTCTGGTCGTACCCATGGTTATGGATCTGCAGATGCTGTCAGCACTCACTCTTTATGGAGTTCAGAGCAAATAATAGTAGACAGTATTCTATTTTAGGCATTATGATTTGTGATAAAGCTTTCATAGATTTACTTGGGAGTAGTTGAGAGTATTGTTGTTCTAACCTAAAGTGCACGAATTCTACTTTTGTGATGTTTTGCACATGTGGAGCAAAGCTGAATTATTGTTCAAATGATAAACCTAGGCACCTTTGTTCATTGATTTTAGGTGGTGGGCTGCCTTGAGGTTTGGTAATGTTTAATGGTGGATTGGATTTAAGTTTTTCGTGCATCCCAAATAGTATAGTCATTGATCTTTACAGTTTAAAGCAACTTGCATGTCAGAAAGCCAATCCCCTAGTAAGCAGAAGTCGTTTTCTAGACTTTCCTGTAATTTGTGGTGTGACTTCATTGGTTCATAGCAGATTACTGGCTAATGACCTAAAAGCTTTTACAAGCTTAACCAATATAACCTGATTTTATGCAATATATGGCCTCTATGGGCAAGAGGATGTAATTTATTTTATTTCTTTAACATTTGTTGACTGGGAAAGTCTGACTAGGACAGAAACTATTTTCAGTGGAGGCCTGGGGAGAAATGCTCCAGATGCATGTCTTTGGAATGTGGGAGGAAACTGGAGCACCCAGAGAAACCCATGCAAACAGAGGGAGGACATGCAGACTCCACACAGAAGACACCCCAGCCGACAATTGAACCAGAGAACTTCTTGTTGTGAGGTGACAATGTTAACTGTTGCACTACTGTGCCTCCCATGGATTTGTGCCTATGCCTTGAGTATGTTAGACTATCTGCAAATATACAGAGCTGAGTATATTGTTTTGGTTATAGAGTTTAATTGTTGCTTAGATCTCTGTTGAAACTGTTGTCTCACTGTTCTGAGAGACTGATCTGCAAATATACAGAGCTGACTATAGTTTTTTGGTTTTTAGAGTTTGTACTGTTAGTTGTTGCTTAGATCTCTGTTGAAACTGTCCCCCACCCCCATTTTCTACCGTGTCTTCAGTTGGTGTAACTGTTTTTTACAGCTTGTGTGTTATCTAACTCAAGGATCACTTAATCTGACCGGTTAGTAACAGCCTGCATTTAATTGCTGGAACCCATGTTCTAAGAGACTGCCTTCCAGAGTATCTGCAAATATACAGAGCTGAGTATATTTTTTTGATTATAGAGTTTAATTGTTGCTTAGATCTCTGTTAAAACTGTTGTCTCACTGTTCTGAGAGACTGATCTGCAAATATACAGAGCTGAGTATATATTTTTTTGGTTTTTAGAGTTTGTACTGTTAGTTGTTGCTTAGATCTCTGCTGAAACTCTTTTGTCCCACCCACCTTCCCTATTTTTGGTTTGTAGTTTAAATTTGGTCGTATTTGCAGTTGCCCGCCCCAGTGTAGATTTGATCTGGGACACTCCTCCAGTCCCATCTCTTTACCACATTCTACCTAATAAACTCTCTCTGTACTTGATTTTGGTCCTTTTTAATTTAATTGCATTTTTTAAAATGTGTTTGGTCTAATATTGCTACATACTCAAGTGCGCTAGCTTGCACTACATGTGAATTGTTTTTACTACTGTTTTTGCTACTTTTCTGTAAAAATAAATAAATAAATAAATAAAAAACTGTAAGCCTGTTTCCTATCTTTCCTATAACTAGTGTTCTAGATACAGATTTGCTGTATCCAGGACTGTATGTAAGCTTCTGAGCCCCCTAAGCCTTTCTGTGTTGGAGGGAGTTCTTCTAGCTTATCAGTGGGAGTGATAAGCACTAGATAACCTCTCTACCACATAAGGAGTGTTTCTGGCCCAGAAATTGTAGTTATTGGCAGGTTGGGCAATCTCTTCCATCTCTGTCAACTTTCTGATTTGAAAGCCTGCATTTGCACTTGTATCTGTCCTGTAACTTGTCTAGTGCAGATACAGATTCTTAGTTTTAGCACTTAAATTTGCTTATTCATGCTCAGCACTTGTTCAGAACTTGTAAGCACTAAATAAGCTACTAATTTGTATAGCACTCAATATTCCTCATTACCTAGAGAAAAACAGTTTTGTACTTTTCTCACTTGCTTAAAGAAAAACAGCTCTTGTACTCACTTTCCTCACTTATCTAGAGGAAAATATATATTTTTTTCAGGCATGTCCAAGGGTCAACTCCCAGTGTTCTCTCCTGTCTACCTGATGAATCTGGGCATCTTGAGGCAATGTAGAAATTGCTTCAAGTACACAGACAACCCTCTCCTCCTACCACCCAACACTACAACCTGTGAGAGATGCACTTATCTAGCCAAACTGGAGATAAAGCTCTCTCCAACCAAGACTGAACTTGACAGTCATGAGGAGAAGGTAAACATTTGCACCACACCACACTCATCACATAGTTGCACTAAATCTACACCACCAAAATCCACACATAGTAACACAAAAACATTTGCAGAGGCTCTCAATAATAATCTGTCTAAGCAACAGAGACCTCCAAAGCAGAAACGCAAGCAACCTCCATCCCCTAACACAACTCAAATGACACATAGCCCACAGACTCAGTGTGCCACTCAACTACAGCCAATAAGGCAAAACAACGTACCCAACACAATAGTCATAGGTGACTCTATAGTCAGGCACACTGATGTCCCACTCACCAGGCTAAGCAAGGAGAAAGTTACTGTCAGCTGCCTGTCCGGTGCCAGGATCCACCACATAACCCACACACTCAGGTCACTCCACAAGAAGTACAAATATGACTCTGTCATTGTCCATGTTGGTGTGAATGACCTGGGATGTACCTCCCTAGACTACATGAAAAGAGACATGGAAGAGCTCTCTGATCTTGTAGCCCAGGCAGGTATGACCCTAGCCCTGAGTAGCATTCTGTCATTGCCCAGAATGATACCGCAGTACAAGGACAAAATGATTGACTTCAACAATTGGCTAAGCTTCTGGTGTCATTCTAAGGGGATCCAGTATCTGCCTACTTGGGATGACATGGTCGCCAGACCACGATGCTTTGCCACAGATGGCCTGCACCTGTCACCCCTGGGATTCCGGATACTGGCTAAGGCTCTTGCTGCCCCTGTAGTGCCTTTTTTAGGCAAGGTTCAAATAACAAATTCACCACCATAACAGGAACAGGCAAGCAAAAACTGAGGGTAATGCTACTCAATGCTAGAAGTCTAAATCTCAAAATGCACTCACTCGAGGCACTCCTTAAAATGGAGAGCATTCATGTCTGTGCAGTGACTGAGACCTGGTTCAAGACTCCAGATAACACCCATGCACTACCAGGCTATAACTCATACCACACGTTTTGGCCATGTAACCTGGACCAAAACACCAAAGGCGGAGGTGTGTCCATATTCATTAAGGATATCCACACCTCCAGGCTAGTTGCTCAGCATAATGCATCCAAGGTTATCCAAGTGCAACTAACTCTGGGCAAAACTGCAATCCAAATTGTAGCTTGCTACAGATCCCCCACCATACCCCAGGATTCCCACTCCTCTTTTCTTGATGTACTGGAAATTATTAGGGTACAACCAAACACCCTAATAATGGGCGACTTCAACTACCCCAACATTAACTGGGAAAACTACTCATGTACCAACTTTTTAGCTCAACGCTTTCTGGAATTCATAAACTCCAATGCCCTGGATCAACTTATCCACACCCCCACCAGGGGCAACAATATCCTAGACCTAGTCATTACCAACATGAGTGACTGGTGTTCCACACCTGAAGTCAACTCCTCGTTGGTCCGATCCAACCATAAGCTAATCACCCTTGATATCCACATCCTGCCCCCACCCTCCATTAAGGAAACCGCAGTAAAAAATTTCTCCAAAGCCAACTTTATGCTTCTTAAGACAGAAGTGGTGAACTTCATGACACCCATGCAGATGGACAATACAGTTACAACTGCTGAATCCTACACAAATGCACTCTATAAACACTTACACGAGTGCATGGATCGTGCTATCCCAAACAGAACCAAGACGCTATCCTCCAAAAAAAGGAAGCCAATCTGGTGGTCCCCTGCCATAAACAAACTGTACAACAGAAGGAAGAAACTATTGCAAAAGAGAGTAAAATCCCATGAGTGGATGAGCTCCCTGGTCAGCCTTAGTAAGAAGCTGAGATCCCTTATAAGATCCTCCAAAGATAGCTACGAAAACAAAATCACCACTAATTCCAAGGACAACCACAAAGCATTCTATAGCTATGTCAAGAATCTCGATGGCAACACCTAGATCTGCTCTGAGCTACAGCACAAAGGCAAGAAAATTACAGAACCAACTGATATTGCCAACATCCTGGCAGATAGGTTCAGTGCTAACTTTACCCCCTTCTCACCCCCTAAAGGGCCCATATCTATACAGGAAGAATGCAGAGTCCCTGTAATCACAACTACGCAGGTAAAAGCTGCACTCTCTAAAGCCAAAAACACAGCATCCATGGGACCGGACAACATCCCAGGCTGCATTTTACACAAACTTCAGAATGAACTGGCTCCCCACTTAAGCATCATGTTCAATAATAGCCTAGCATCAGGCTTTTTGCCCACTGAATGGCGCACAGCAACAGTTATCCCACTCCACAAAGGGGGAGCCACCACTGATCCCAGGAACTATCGACCTATTAGCCTGACGAGCCTGGTCTACCAGGCCATGGAACATATCATCATGGAACTCATAAACAAAGACATTGGTAACCTCCAAACTCTGGATCCCACCCAGTTTGGGTTTGTGAAAGGTAGATCATGCCTCCTGAACCTGATAGACTTCTTTGAGGCAGTCACCAAAGCCGTAGATGAGGGTAAGGTGGTTTACACAGCCTATCTTGACCTCGCCAAGGCTTTCGACACCATCCCCCATTCTGGAATTATAGCTAAACTCACTAAACTAGGTATAAATCCCTACGTCACAAGATGGGTTGCCAACTGGCTCACTGACACAACCCAACTGTAAAAGTTGCAGACTCCAAATCTGACCTCAAAGCAGTGACAAGTGGAGTACCACAGGGCTCCGTCCTGGGACCTCTCCTGTTTGGTATCTACTTCTCTGAAGAACAGGCTAACACAGAAGGCCTCTGGGTAATGAAGTTCACAGATGACTGCAAACTAGGAGCTATAGTCAAGTCCCCAAATGATGTGGACATCCTACAGAAGGGCCTCGCTGAGAGAGATGCCTGGTGTCAGAGCCATGGCCTCAAGCTGAATGCCAAAAAGTGCAGCGTCATCCCCTTTGGTGAAAACTCTGTACCCATGAACTACCACATAGGCAGCAATCTACTTAACACCGAATGCGTGATAAGAGACCTTGGAACCTGGTGGACAGTAGTCTCTCCTTTGATAGTCACATCGACACAGTAGTCAGGAAGTCCTTCTACAAGGCACTCCTCATCATAAAAGGGTTCTCATCCAGGACAAAAGAGGTCATTATTCCCCTCTACTTGACACTCATTAGACCCATTATAGAGTACAACGCCCCTTTTGGAATGTACCTCACAAGACATCTGCAGCAGCTGGAAAGGCCACAGAAGTACCTCACAAAGAGGATTACTGGCCTCAAACAAATGCCCTACACTGACCGCCTCAAAAAACTCCAGCTTTACTCCGTAGCATATCGCCTACTCTGAGGTGATCTCTGCCTAACATATAAAGCTATGTCAAACCCAGAGCTGTTGGACATGCTACACCTAAAGAAATCCCAATCACTCCAAGCTACACGCTCTACAGACCTAAACCTTGTCACCACAATAAACAGGACATGCTGGAGGGATAGATTCCTGTCCCAGAGACTTCCCATACTCTGGAACAGGCTACCCATCTATGTCAAGCAAAGTTCTTCATTAGCACTCTTCAAGAAAAATCTTGATGAGTGGATGGGAAATAGGGAATACACCCCAGGATCACTTCTGTGTCTCTGCTCGACAGTCGCACAGGAAAATAACTTTCTTGGGTGGTGTAAGCCAGTGAACCTTGTCGGCTAGGCTTACGTAGGCCCTTGGGCCGATAGTCTAGTACCTACCTATGAACCTATGAACCCTGTCCAAAAGGCACAGTGGCATCACCCTGAGTATGATATTGTGATTCCCCATCCACTTATTTGAGTGTAATATAATAATGATGTCATCTGAGTGAAGTGTGCAGTTTAGGGTTAGTATATCAAAAGATAAGTTGTTAATGAATATGGAAAACAGTATTTACTCAGGAGTTAGCCTTGAGGTACTCCTGATATTGTGTAGCATGCACATTTTCCTCTCTGAGACATTTGCTAAGAATTCTTCTCCTGTTTATCTTAAATCAGGCATATATTATAGCAAGCACAGTGACTACCTCCACTGCTTTGCATTATCTCCAAAATATGTCTAACCACCATGCGATGTTTGGCAGTGGCATGCGTTGTCCTGACTGCTTGAACCTATTGCCCTAAATGGCTAATGTTGTAACCATACCTTCCTTGTAGTATGTGCTGTCTGATGCATAGAGTCTATGTTCTTTGCAGCAATATGCATCAAGTGCACATTTTCTTATGGTCTAAGACAAAGGATGCCTGGCATACATTAAAATTCCAGTCAGAAAAGTAATCTAGTTAAGTCTTGTTTCAGTGAACCCAATCATATAAATCTGATTTAATCAATCAGCAGTCTTGAAAATGTTTATATGGGTAGTGGTGGGGGTGGCAAATCATTCATTCATTCACCCCTGTACCCCTTTAATAAATATAACTAACTCAGATGCTGCCACACCACAGGACATATTGTGAAAACTTTCAGTGAGTGCCAATTCACTGATCTGTGACCATCTGACTAGGTGGCACTGAAAGAAGACTATACTAGTAAACCAAATACTGATGGAGAATGAATGTCTCTTCTAATATCAGTCAGCTTAGCTGCTTACTTCAGAAGACCATCAATGTGCTTACATCAACATTTCTCCATATCCTGATTAGGATTATAATAAAACTGTTTGCTGCCTGCTTTAGCGTTTTCCCCAGTAAAATTTAAAATTTATCCCAACTACTGATACAGATTTCTGTTCATAGAAGTTTTTATCTCAAAATACAAATCAGTAGACTTTCAGCACAATATTTCCATATTTATGAGAGTTGCGTATCCCCTTGAAAAGATGTCACATACCTATTGGGTGTAATCCAGTCAACAATAAATAAATAAATAAATAAACAGACAGACAAACAAGTGAATAAAGTCTTCATCTTTGCATGCAAGGAGTTAGGGAAGAGCAATCTCATATCCTCACTATGTGTGATGGTGTTACTACTGTTAAAATAACATTATTGTGCCAGCAGATGTCCTGACATCACTGTTGCAGTATTCCAAATGTCTTTTTACCCCTGATGTCTGGCCAGGGTATCAAAGCTTAATGTTCCCTGGGTCGTATGTCCCATGTATGACTCCGGCTTGCAAGGTTAGTGGTATATAGATGGAAGTAGGAGCATAAATCCTCAGACTATCTTGCCACCAGACCAAATGCAGGGCTTGCACCAACTGGAAAGATCTTTGCGTGCTTGTTGATACTGTACCTACTCAGAAACAGATAAGAGCCTCATTGGGGAACCTTCCTTTACTTATATAAGCTTGTTTTGCCATATTTGTGTTAGATGTCAGCTAGGAGGGCTAAGTGTATTTGTAGTAAGCAAATTCCCTACAAAGATCTCCAAACCCAGACTCTCTTCTGCCTTGGCGTGGAACATGATTATACGGCCTGCTCCATTTGCCAATTCTTTGTGCTCAAGACTTTGTGATCCTGTATATCTTCACCCAACATCTTCTTAGAGACCCAGCATCTGAAATATTGGGCCGACTCCAAGATAGCAGACTGCAACTCTCAGGATGTACCTCCCTCCATTTCACAAGAAAAAAAAATCAAGAGACCTAGGCCTGATGATCAGTCTGCCCTGTCTGATTCTGACTCACTTGCTGAGGTTAAAGAACACTGTATGTCTGACTGTTTGTGATGCTCTCTACCATGATCCCACCAAAGGCCAGTATGGCATTAGAGGGTAATACGACTGAAGAGACTACTCCTACTGAGAAGTAGGAACTGTGACTCATCTTTTTGGAGGGACCAGAAGGCATCCCACAGACTTTAGTCAGGGAAGACTTCCTGGAAAGTTGAATGAGGTACATCAGAGGTCTGGAGCCACCCCATTTGGTTTAAGTGGATGTCATACCAAAGAAAAAGCACAAAAGACTAAAAATGTCCCTTCACCTTCTCAGTCTAGAGAGAGAAGGAGTGGATGGACTCCTCATAAGGTCTGCTCAAGGCCAGTCTGGCCTTGAAACCACTTTCTTTATCTGTTCCCCACCCCCTCCTATCCCTCAAAAAAATACTGTTTATTTGTCTTCCTCTGAGGAGGAAGATGCCTCTAACTCTGACCATTCTGTGGCTTACAACACTCAGATTCACTCCCCTGATCAAGTCCTTCAGATAATGAAGACTCCATCTCTCCTGATTCCCCTGTAGAAGAAGCTTTTTTGGGGGCACTATTTTAAACATGATGAAACATTCTGAGTGAGAGTCTAGACAAGTTTCAGAGGTCCAGCAAAGGTACTGCAACCTCCTGGAATTGGGAACTCCTGCCCCTTCACCTGTCCTTCCAGTCCTGGAGGCCTTTGGGGAAGCTATGCTTTCCAGTGTACTTCTACAGTTCTTGATTTGCAGTGCCCTGCACCCAAAAGGCCAGATAGGTTCTACAGAGTTTCAGATGAACTTAAGTTCCTGTATAAGTACCCTGTGGCAGACCCATATACAGTGTCTATCTCTTCTGACAAACCTTAATTATTCTCCAGTGCCAATGCCCTGCCTTCAGTTAAGGACAGTAAGGTCATGGATAAGTAGGGAAAGAAGATCTACACTTATTCTACTCTAGCCTTCAAGGCTACTAAATACCAGACCCAGATAACCAAATATCTGTTGCCCATACTCAGCAGTTTGAGCAAAGTAGTGGTGGATTCTCAGGGCTCAGAGACCAAACAAAAAATTCTGTCTTTTGTTAATCAGGCCACTCAGGTGACCAGACATAGTATAAAATGTAGTTATGATTGTGTGGAGGCCTTGTCCAGAGCGGTTGTTACTGGTAATATCATTTGCAGGTATGTATGGTTGGACAGCCAGCCTATGCCAGAGGACTTCAAAGCCAAACTCATTGATTTACCCTTAGACAAGGATCATTTGTTCAGACCACAGGCAGCTAAAATATTCAAAATCTTACAGGAATAAGGCAAAACTATGAAAGTCTGCAGAGAGGTTCTGCTTACCTCTGTTCCTAGATACCAGAGGAACTACCTGGCCAAGGCCACTTCTTTTATTAGAAGGTAATCTAGACCACTCCAGAAACAGAGGAAGGCATCCAAGGAAGAGATTTCTAGAGAATGAGGGTCCCCAGATCTAGGAGGCCTTCCTTTTCAGAAAAGTCACTATGAGTATCTCCCAAGTCCACCCCCCCCCCCCTTTGGTCCTGCCCTATCCCTCTTCAAAGTCAAGACTAACTCATTCCATTTCAAACTGGGAGAGGATTACCATGGATCAGTGGGTGTTTTCTAACATAGAAACTGTTATGCCATGTCTTGGAAGGAAAGCCCTCCCCCTCCCCACAACCAACTACAGCCTCTTCTGGTTATCTTCCAGGAATTACAGGCCAAAGACACAATAGAACCAGTGCCTACCAAATTTGTAAGACAATGTTTTTACTCCAGCTTGTTCCTAATTCTAAGAAAAGAAAGACATTGGAGACATATACTGGGCCATTCTTTGATAAACACTTCTCTAAAAGTGCCAACTTTCAAAATGCTCTACTGTTGCCTTCTACTCTTCCTCAGGCATGCCTAGTTGTTTCTCTGTATCTAAAGTATGCATATCTACACATTTCCACTGTCCCTCATACAGGAAATTCCTCAAGTTCTGTAATGGCTCATCTCACTTTCAGTTTAATGCTTTGCCTTCTGGGCTTTCCACAGCCACAGGAGTATTCATAAAGTGCCTAGCACTAAAGATAGCCTTCTGACACGCCAAGGGAATTCAAATTTTCCCTTGCTTAGATGATCTGCTGATTGAGGCTACCTTGCCACAGACCTTACTACAACACCTCCAGTTCACCCTTAACCTCCTCTTGTAGTTGAAATTTACCATCAACCACAAAAAGGACTCCCTTTAACCCACACAGGATCTAGTGCTTCTGGGCTATAGACTGAACTCCAAGAAGATGCAGGCCTTCGTGTCTCAGGTGAAAGTGCAAAGCCTTACAACTTACTTCCACTCCATTTCCTCCATTGATAAATGGTCAGCCAGCGAGCGTCTGAGAGCCCTGAGTTTCACTGCTGCAGCCATCCCAATGCTCCCTCTAGCCAGGTTGCATATGATAACTATTCAGTGGTACCTGAAAACAGTATTGTCCCAACTCTCTCAACACAGAGGTACAAAGATTCCCCTCATACTTTGCCTCAAAAAGTTGATCTCATAATGGGTGGCCCAGGTGAATCTCACTCCAAGGTTTCATTGAAAAGACAAATTCCAGCTCAAGAGATGTACACAGATGCCTTAGACAAGGACCTGGGGGTCTAGACAGGTATGCACTGAATCCAGGGCAGGTTGAAGCAGAAACTCAAGAAGGAGAACATCAACTTGAAATAGGTGTGAGCCCTCATCCAAGCATTTCAGGTTTTCTCAATCATTTGGAAAACAGGCACTCTTCGAGTATTCACAGGCAACACCACTGCCATGTAGTACATAAACACTTAACAAGGGGCCAGATTAAACCAGTTATACAGACTACCTCAGATTTCTTGGGATCTAGTTACCCAGTGGAACATGGCACTACATGCTGTGTACATCCCATCATAGGACAATTTTCTAGCAGACTCAGTAAGCAGGTCCATTGAAGACCCTCACATATTAACCCTAAACAGACAGGTCTTCCTGGACATTCTACACAAGTGGGGACTACATCAGATTTATTTGCTTCGGACAGCAACAAACAACTTTTACTCTGCTGCACCAGAACTACTTGCCCCTCAGCTTGGAGAACAGATGCATTCTGTTTTCTGTGGACAGGGATGTTTCTTTACTCCTTCCTTTCACTACCATTGATTCCAAAGATATTACTGAAGGTCCAGAAAGAAAAAACAAGACTCTTACTGGTGACTCTGTTTTGGCCAAGGCAGCACTGGCTCCCTATTCTCTTTCTCCTTGCCAGGGACAACCTGCACAAATGACTGCACAAGGTGGAGCTCATCACACAGCAGAAGGTATCTCTGCTTCATCCAAATATGTTGCCCCTAAATGTAAGTCTATGGATGATCCCTTTCAAGCACCAGTTTTTAGATAACGTACTTCAGGTTCTCCAGGAAGCAAGGAGACCCACCACTTGAAAATCCTACATAGCCAAATGGAAGAGATGTTACTTCTGGTACCATAACAACAATCAGGATCCCAACAATATCAGAGGTTTCTCTTATTCGAAAGTACTTGTAAAACACATGAATACAGGTTTGGCATACTCCCTATCAAAACCTATCTGTCAGACTTCTCTGTATATCTTCTCCTCAATCCACCTGTTATGTTCAGGCCTGAGGTCAAACAATTGCTAAAAGAGGTACTGCATCTAAGACATGCAAGGAAGCCTGTGCCCCCTCCTTGGGACCTAAATTTCATACTGTAAAGAGGTCACTCTGCCACCATTTGAACCAGCCACTTCAGCAAATATCAGATTCTGCACCTGTAAAACTATCTTGCTACTGGCTCTCACTTTTGCCCAAGAGAGTTATTTATAGAACTGCATGCACTCATGGCCATTCTACACTTCCTTATTTTTCACAAGGACAGGGCGTTCCTGATGGCTAACTCCTCCTTCATACCAAAAGTGGTGAATGATGTGTCCCTCAACCAGGCCATCACTCTGGAGATTTTCTTTCCCAACCCACAGAACAGGGGCAGGGGGGACAACTCCTGCATTCCCTAGATATAGACAGAAAAACAGACAACTGAGATTCTGTTTGGACAAAACTAAATCTATTTGTAAGTAATATCAACTGTTTGTCTCATTCATGGACTCCAAAGAGGGACAGACAGTTTCTAAAAAATCCATTACAATCTGAATTTCTAAATACATCTCCTTTTGATACTCACACCACAGCAAGTCCTTGCCCACTTGCCCTTGAGCTCACTCTACCAGAGCAATGGTATTCTGGGGGGACATCTGCAAAGAGATTCATGCCAGGACAATCCTGGAAGCCACCACCTGGTGTTTTGTGGACACTTTCACTAAGCAGTACAGAATTGACACCTTTTCAAGATCCAGAGATACCTTTGCTATGTCAGTCTTTGCTGGACTCTTGGACAGTTCTTCTCACTTCTAACCATCTTCCCTTCTGTTTTCTTGAATTCTGGGAATCACCCATCTGTTTGGAATACTGCAGCAGTGGTCTCAGTCAGGACATAATACAACTGTGTAAGAACTTACCAACGCAGTAAATGTCCAGCTAATCAGTGTTGCAGTATTCCTTCCCACCCTCTTCCCATTTAAATACCATCTCTTTCTCTCTTACTGCCCTGTCTGCAGGACTCTGAGATGAAGGAGGCTCCTCTCACTCCTTGCTAAGCCCCTCTTAGCTGACCAGTTTTTCTCAGAGATCTTTAGGCTGCTGGCTAGGATATAGGCTGAGGATTTATGCTCAAATATCTACCTATATACCCCTCTGCTTGTGAGCTGAGGCCATGTACAATCCAGGGATGGTTAAGCTTTGGTATCCCAGCTGGACATCAGCTGTGAAAACCCATCTGCTTGGAATACTGCAACAGTGATCAGCAGGACATCAATTGTTATGGTCAGTTCTTATCACAAGTGTACTGTCCTTTGTGGAATGATTGAAAACTTCAAACAAAGTCAGTTAGCGTATATGACTTTTTTAAGTAACATATGGTACAGCATGATCACATTTTTCATTTAACAAAATACATACATTTTAATTCCACCTCAGAAAGTCTGGGTTCCTTAGCATTAGGTAGGCACCCCCTTAATGCATGACACTGTAAAAGAATAGTATTCCTAATTCCTGCTAATGGCTATCATTTTGTTAACTGCAGTGTTACTTCAGAGTTTCCTCTTGCTGGACTACTAGTCAACATTTTTTCTGACATAACATGGATTGTTTATACTGGCTACTGCCTTCTTTACTCATCTGTTGTTTTCCTTGAATGTCAAGCACCTTCCTCTCTGCCTCTGTCTGTTTCTCTGCAATCCTTTCTCTTTATCACTCCTGTTTTACTTCTTTATCCTTACACTGTAACATTTCCTCTCACTTCTCCAAAAGGAAACTGCTGGAAGAAATTCATTCACATATTATTCCCATAAATGATGGTCTTTACTTCTTTTGCCAACTGGGCAGCCACAATGGTGCAGCAGTTAGCATTGCTGCCTCACAGCAAGAGGTTCTCTGGTTCGATCCTCAGCTGGGTTGCCTTCTGTGCATAGTCTGCATGTCCTCCCTGTGGGCGTGTGGGTTTCCTCCGGGTGCTCCGGTTTCCTCCCACATCCCAAAGACATACTGTAGGTGGATTGGACACTCTAAGTTGGCCCTAGGTGTGAGTGTGTGTGTGTGTGTGTGTGTGTGTGTGTGTGTGTGTGTGTGTGTGTGTGTGTGTGCCTTCTATGGAAGGTTGGGCGCCGGGCTGGCAACTCGACACTGTAAAAACTCCACTGCCAATCATGAGCGGACAGGTGATCCGCTGTGGCGACCCCTAACTGGGAAAAGCCGAAAGAAGAAGTAGAAGACTTTTTTTTGCTAACTCTTTCTAATGCTGTCCCCAGTAATACCTCTTATCTGCTTCCTGCATTACTTTGTGCTTGCCTGGTTTTAATGTAATGTAATTGTACAGCTTTGCAACATAAATTCCCTCACTCCTGCTTACAACTGCTGACTGTATATATTTAACGAAGTCTACTGTCTACTTTCACATTACATTGAAATCAGTTTTGCATATGTGGTGTGTACTATATTTACTGTATTTTGCTAAGCTAACTTTTCTTTATTTGATCATTGATGTTACTGTATTTAATTTGTTCTACTCTGATATCAGGTGTATCATCTGTTTATTATTTATCTTCTGAGTTATCTGAAAAGTAGCTGCCATCAACAAAGGAGATTTATCCCTGCAATTTATTTTTATTCCTTATCAGCCAGGTAAGATCTGCTACAAGTTAGTCAAATATTTCATCATTATATTATTGGCCAAAGCAAACCTCAAAATACAAATAATCTGCAACTGGTTCTTTCATGAGAAATGGCCTATTTGCTCTGAGACTACGAGAGAAGCAGAGGCGTTGTCTCCTTTAGGTTATGGTCATGTTACAGTTGGTTATATATGTTAGCTGTGAAGGGGGAGCAAGGCAGGGAGTATTATTATGGGAGGGATTGTCACCCCACATGAGTGTTGGGGTGAAAGTTGTTGAAATCAGGATTCTAGTGGGAGTGGTCATAACAGGCATGGGTAACTAACTGTTCAGCACATTTTGTTAAGTTTTTTGCCCAAATGGAGAATTCAGTAAAACAAGGTCAATGGAAAACAGATCTGGCCAGATGATGATGTCCCCATGTTTCCTAGCCATGGTGAACCTACTATTGCCTGTGAAGCCACAGCTCCCCCGCCTTACACTTTCTAGAAATAAAGTTTCTTCTCAGATTTCTTACATCAGGTTCAGGATTAGACAGTCTTACTTAGTCTAGCAACCCCTTAGTCCAGTTACGAAGTCATGCGGGTCACATTGCTTTAGTGAAAATACTGAGTGTGGACTGAGTAGACCCTGCATGCATGTGGTTCTGTTGTTAGCGGTTTTTGAATAGAGTTGTCTGTGTTTGATGTAGTGTGTGTGTGTGTGTGTGTGTGTGTGTGTGTGTGTGTGTGTGTGTACATGTGCACATGTGTGTGTATGTTAGTGTGTATATGTGTGCATCCCAGCACTCATGCGATCATACAGGTACGTGCAGTGTGTGCATGTGTCTGTGTGTTTGTACATGTCTACATTTAGTAAGAGATGTGCACAATTTTTTTTAAGTTACTGTGGTCATTTACTTTGCTGATAGCAAATTACTTTTCTGTTCAATGATCTGAAGAAGCTGTCTCTAATCTTTTAGTTGTGAAATTTTCTTTAGTGGTCTCATTATAAATGCATAAATAACATGCATACAAATCATCATGGAAGAATCCAGTCACATAGCCTGATTTAACCTGCTTATCATAACCCTTACTAAACTAATTTACTGATACATTCTTATTAAAACATAATTTGGATTATAATGCAATCCTAAATATATCATTGTAAATATACATTTATGCAATTAGTAAATTAGGTCCATTCTACATAAACATTGTGCATAGACATTGACCGTGCACTAAGACGTATACATTTTTCATACATTATTCCTTACTCTGATCATTTTAAAAAAAGACTCAGTTACAAATATAATTGTAAGTATGTGAGCTGGAAGCATCTTATTAATAGGATACTTTAAAATCATATAAACAATATCTTTACAACCAAGTAATTCAAAAGAAACACGGAGTGTGTGACAGTGCAGTTAGAAAAGATACAACTAAAAAACCAACAAAAATGACTCAAGCAGTATCCTTGAAGTAGTCGATATCCACCAACAGAGAAAAAATCCAATGAAATTAACTAGCCTACCTTTTTATTTATTTATTAAGAGTGACTTGCCATCTAAACTGTATTTCATCCGCTACTGACGTTTTTGAGGCATAGATACAGGGATGAAAGCACTCAATGTTTAAAATAGTGTTTTTAACCCGGAATGTGTTTGTTACACTATTTCATTGGATTTGTTTTCTGCTGGAGGATATCCACTACTTCAAGGACATTGCATGAGTTATTCTCTTTATCAGCTTGACAGCTACCACTTCTTCATGTCCTGATAGTAACAGCTTTTATATGGCACTTTATATTCAGTCTGGATTTCTTTCCCATAGCCTCTCCCTATGCTAAATATTCTTGAAGAAGCCAATCCTAATCTAGTCCCAGTATTTGAATTGTAATGGTTCATTCTAATTTTAATACAAATACTCTATCAGTGCACAGGCAGACATGCTGGACCTATTGTCCTCAGGCAATACAGTGCTGAGAAACACTACCTTGCCTCCTATACTACATCATTCGGTACACCCGATCATTCCCAAAAACTCTTCTGCAATCTAATTTTTACCAGACTTTAAGATTTATAATACCAAAGTCTCTTTTGCATGCTGTTCAATTTCTAATACTACTTAAATTCAGTAATGCATCATTATATCACCCACGTGTTTGTTACTCCCATGTCTACCCCTTCTAAGAGGACACTGTTAAAATGCAACATTCAAATACAGGATCATCCAGTATTTTTAAGACATGCACACCTTCAGGTTACTGTCATTATCCATCAACCAATCCATAACATACCCCTGCTTCCATTCTGCTTCCATCCAGGAATTCACCAAATCTCCTTATCAGACTAACCAAGCGGTGACCAGGCTTACATCATGTCATATCCCTTGACTTTATTACCAGGAAGATTAATAACATCATACAGTCACTTTAAGCTCAACATGGCTTTCCTCCTTTATCTCAATATATGAAACAAATTATCACATCTAGTACAAGCTGCCAACATCATTCATCCTTCCTAAGTAAACAACTCACACACAACCATGCCAGTCTCATAATGTTCCCATACAGCTTTTCTTTATTACAGTGTGATCCAGACTTGAAACTTTCCTAAAAAAAAAAAAAAAAAAAATATATATATATATATATATATATATATATATATATATATATATATATATGTGTGTATGTATGTGTGTGTGTGCATGTGTGTGTGTATAGGTCCCCTACACATTACCAAAACACCACATCACAGACTTTCATATGATTGAGCTGACAACACCAAAATGACAGAATACCGATCGCTCGAAATACCAACAGTAAATGCACTGTGAGTAACCTGTTGGCCATCCTGACAACCACACAACAATGGCAGCAAACAAAACAAACCCATGTGGGGGGGCTGTGCCCCCCTGCACCCCCTAACTAAATATACCAACTCTGAGATCGCACTACCATGGAGGTAAGGGGCAAAGGTCAACATGCTGGCCAACCACTTCCTTGCCATCCATTTTCCGCCGGTGTTCCGAGCGGTTGGTGATCTGTCATTTTTGTGTTCTCGGCTCGCTCATATGAAAGTTGGTGATGTGGCGTTTTGGGAAACTGAAGGGGACTCCATATCTAAATATATATATTATATATATATATATATATATATATGTATATATATATATATATATATATATATATATATATATATATATATATATATATATATATATATATATATGTGTGTATATATATATATATATATATATATATATATATATATAGTTATATGGGTCTACCTGAAAACACCAACATGCAAAAACACTGACAACGAAATCACAGACACCACAAAATCGAAAGTTCAAAAACACGAAACTTCACATGCCCGACAAACCACAATCCTGACAGTCAACAAACAAAACAAATCCCCTGTCCAAAAAGCACACACACAACACAAGCACATCAAAAACCTTACAAACCTACACTAAACCTTACATACACAACTATCTATGCACTAACCTTAACCCAAACCCTAACCCTAAGGTCCGTCACTATTGCACACTCACCTGACCCGCGCCCTAACCCTAACTCACTTAATCTGCCCCTAACCCTAAAGTCCATCACTATTGCACACTTACCTTACTCGCACCCTAACCCTAAAGTCCGTCACTATCGCACACTTACCTTACCCGCACCCTAACCCTGCCGTCCGTCACTACCACATACTTACACACTAGCACTCGTTTGACATGTCGGTGTTGTCAGCGTCAGGATTGAATAATAGCCTGTGTGTATTACAGTACAGTGAATACTTACGTGCATATTAACATCAAACCACTGTGAGTAAAGTAAAACAAAGTTGATCACACCTCAGACCAAATACTTTTAGGATGCTAATTGTTGCACCTACTGATGATAAAGGCTGCTTCCTGTCCCAAATAACTGAGAATATAGGTGTAATTCTACCCACACGAAACCAAAATCCACTGTAGTTTTCCCAAGCATCATATATCACTAGTCCATTTAGCAGCCTATATAAGTCAGGTTAAATATGTAACTGTTAATCATAGTAGAAAAAAGTTACTGTCAATTTTAAAGTTAAATCTTCCTGTGAAAATTGTCCCATTATTATTACCCATCTCCAAACATTATCATTTTATTTTGCATACAGTGACACAGTGCAGCATATCCTAATTATATCAATAATTCATGTTCTACAATGTACTCAGCAAGAGTCTCTTACATAATAAAAAGTTTGATTTTAAACTTTTTAGGTTAACTATTTCCTTGATCAAAAAACTTTTTTAATAAGGAACATAACTCAGGAAAGTATAATTTCCTTGACAGAAACATTGATGATGCATTCAAATGTCCTAATTGCGTCAGTTAGAAATGATGTGCGATAAGTGTCTACATTACAATCATTATTTCCTTTGTCATACAGAAAAATATGATCAAGTATCTTAATTGCACCAGTTAGGCATGTGATACAAAGTTAACTCCACATGAACAACTTGTAAGCAAGGATAGATGTTTAATTCTTTCATCTTAATGTGTTCAGTATAAGAAATGGCATCACAGTTTAAAGAGCAGACTAGGAACATTATTGTCACCTTATATATTTAATGAAATTGTGATCAACCATTCTCTTTATTCAGCCACAACTGGCCTATATGTCCACATTATGAACATATAAACTTGAAATACATGCACCCAAAGTTACCATCAGTAATAAACACGCTTTTCATAGTCATATATCAGTTGAGCACAACAATTCTATTACCAGTCTAGTTACATTTCTGTAGAAATATTCACCACCTTGAACTACTGTGCTCCAGACATATTATATAAAAGTAGTCTCTCCCCAAGTCCTGTTTAGATTGCCCTACCTCACTCATCCACAACTTCCATTGAACTTAGATGGTCTCCTTGCTTGGAAAAGCTCACATAGACCATCTATTTTTCCATACCATTTAAATGCATTGATAATTCCATTAACTTGGCCTTCAGCTGGAACGACATTCATATCAAGTAAAATTGCTGAAATCATTTTCAGCACTAATGGACTTTGCAGTTTTCTTCACAGCTGTCATACCAAGCTTAGAGGGTATAGGGGTATCATACACACATACACACACACACACATACACACACACATATATGGCAGGGGTGTCTTCTCTCCCCTTTGTTACTTGCATTATATTTAGAACCACTGGCAAAGAAAATAAGGGACTCATAAATTCAAGGATATAATTGGTATGGTAGTCAAAAAAAGCTTGCTGTATTTGCAGATGATATTATTTTATACCTGACAAAACCAGAAAGGGACATTAGAGTGTTATGGAGCATTTTGAGACAGTTTCAGATCTTTTCAGGATACAAAATTAATGAAGCTAAAACAAAGGCAATGGAGGTAAATTATGTACCCACACATTAATTGGTTCAGCAACATCCATATTTATGGGGATTTGATAAAACAAAGTATTTAGGAGTATAGATTAAAAACATTTCCAGAATGGCAGCTAAGGATATGTGGGAAGAGACTAAACAAAATAAAATATAAAAACTGAAAAAATGGAAGCTCCATTGTGTGGAAATCGATAGTAAGATACAAGCAGTTAAAACATTTTTAGTCCCTTTAGTCTTATACACAGGTTAGGCATATTTATATCAACCAGAGAAAAAGTTGTGGATAGCAGTTAATAAAGAGCTGAAGGATTTTATCTGGGATGGAAAGATGGAAAGAGTCAAGTGGGCTAAGCTGATTCTTCTAATAGAAGAGGGTGGATTGGGATTATCCAATTTGAAGGAGTCTTTCAGAGCAACACAGTTAAGGCTCCTATACATAGCACAAGCAGAAAACTAATTTTCAAAGTGGAAAGAGATGATGAAATAGAGGGGAATCTGAAGAAACAAGTAGAGACTGGATATTGGATGCAGACCTTTAAGAAGAATAACAAAAATCAGGTCTATATTAGAACATCGAAATTTCACAATTTTGAATGTTCTAATATCGACCCCTATTCAGCGAATGTTGAAAATAGCGAAACAACAGAAAACCAAATTTTTTCCTAGGGAAAGAATTTGGTTGTTCGTTTCTGTAGTTTCGCTATTTTCAGCGCTGTGGTGGAAAGTTACGGGTTGGGTTCAGGTAAGTGTGTGATTGGGCACAGGTTAGGTGAGTTAGGGTTAGGGCGTGGGTTAGGTATGTGTGCGATTGTATGGACATGAGGGTTAGGGCGGGTTAGGTGAGTTAGGGTTAGGGCGCGAGTGAGGTGAGTGTGTGATAGTGATGGACCTTAGGGTTAGGGTTTGAGTTAAAGTAAGTGGATAGTTAGTGGTGTTTGTATAGTTTAGTGTAGGGTTAGCTGTAAGATTTTAGGTGTATGTGTGTGGATTGCTGTTTGTTTGGTGTGCTTGTGTTGTGTGTATGTGTTTCGGAACAGCACATTTTTTTCCTAGGAAAAAATTCGGTGTTCTGCATGTTTGATGTTGTTAGCATTCGCTGAATAGGGGTCGATATTAGAACATTCGAAATTGTGAAGTTTCGATGTTCTAATATAGACCTACAAAAATCATACAGAATATTTTATTATAGGTTCATAGACTCATAGGTAGGTACTAGGCTATCGGCCCAGGGGCCTACATAAGCCTAGCCAGCAAGGTACCATAGCTTACGTCACCCAAGAAATTTATTTTCCTGTGCCACTGTCCAGCAGAGACACAGAAGTGATCCCCGGAGTGTATTTCCTATTTCCCATCCCCTCATCAAGATTTTTCTTGAACAGTGCTAATGAAGAACTTTGCTTGACATAGATGGGTAGCTTGTTCCAGAGTATAGGAAGTCTCTGGGACAGGTATCTATCCCTCCAGCGTGTCCTGTTTATTGTGGTGATAAGGTTTAGGTCCCTAGAGCATGTAGCTCAGAGGGATTGGGATTTCTTTAGGTGTAGCATGTTCAACAGCTCTGGGTTTGACATAGCTTTATATGTTAGGCAGAGATCACCTCGGAGTAGGCAATATGCTACGGAGTAAAGCTGGAGTTTTTTGAGGCGGTTAGTGTAGGGCATTTGTTTAAGGCCAGTAATCCTCTTTGTGAGGTACTTCTGTGGCCTTTCCAGCTGCTGCAGATGTCTTGTGAGGTACATTCCAAAAGGGGCGTTGTACTCTATAATGGGTCTAATGAGTGATGAGTAGAGGGGAACAATGACCTCTTTTTTCCTGGATGAGAACCCTTTTATGATGAGGTGTGCCACATAGAAGGACTTCCTGACTACTGTGGCGATGAGACTATCAAAGGAGAGATGACTGTCCACCTGGCTCCCAAGGTCTCTTATCATGCATTTGGTGTTAAGTAGATTGCTGCCTATGTGGTAGTTCATGGGTACAGAGTTTTTACCAAAGGGGATGACACTGCACTTTTTGGCATTGAGCTTGAGGTCATGGCTCTGACACCAGGCATCTGTCTCAGTGAGGCCCTTCTGTAGGATGTCCACATCATTTGGGAACTTGACTATTGGTCCTAGTTTGCAGTCATCTGTGAATTTCGTTAGCCAGAGGCCTTCTGTGTTAGTCTGTACTTCAGAGAAGTAGATACCAAACAGGAGAGGTCCCATAATGTAGCAGAAAGTATTCTAAGAACTAAGCCAACACAGGAATGGAGAAAGGAGATTCTGCCAATAGAGATGACTGCAATTAGGGATACAGACAATAGGCAAAAGGGGGATAGAATTTATTGGAGAAAATTGGCAAAGGAACCAGGGTATTGAGAGCAAATAACTAGAGAGGGAAACGTAATACAGTGGGAAGATGCCAAGAATTTATTTGGACTGCAGGTTAGAGACTGCCTTCCCTATCAAGGATTGATATCAAAGAGAAAGAAACAGGGGGTCCTAAATGAAAGATCAGGACTGTTAGAGTTTTTAGTAGAATCTAGAACAGAAGTTGCATTAAAAAAGGAATAATTAGTAGAGCATAATAAATATTGCATGATAACTGTAAGAATCAATCAGAGGAGGTTAGAAATGATTGGAAAGAGAGACTGGATAAGCAATTCACAAAGAAACAATAGGGGGATATAGCTATGTCTCCCAAATATGGAACAAAGTCTAGAATATTTAGGAGTTTTGATTTGGAAGTGTTTAAATAGGTATTTTTATACCCCAAGTAGATTCCAAAGGATTTTTCCTCAGGTAGACAGCAAATGTTGGAGGTGTGATGGGGAAGAAAGAGGTAATTGGGAACACATTTTCTGGAAGTATAATGAGTTGGCAGACATTAAAGATTCCCTGCAGACTGCTCTGTCAGAGATACTGTGTGAGCAAATTGGTGTTGGTGCAACTAGGGAAATCAATTTTTATGAGCTATGATGCAGAATTAGAATTGCCTAGACATAGTAAGGCCTTGCTGAGTCTAATTATGGTGGATGCCAAAAATGCAATTACTAAAAAGTCAAAACTAACTTTACTACAAGTAGTGAATATAGTAAGAGATAAAACAACTAGAACTGGGATCTTTAGAAAAGGGTAATAGCAAATTACATAGGAAAAATGGGGATTGTGGGAACAATACATGCAGAGGAGGAACCAGGTTTAAAAAATGGCAGGATTTGAATGAGTTATGTAATGTCTGTCTGACAATGACTGGATAGATTATAAGTAATATATAATGTTTGCAACTACAATTATGTCAACATGGTTTGTAATATATAATGTTTGCAACTGGAATTGTGTAGATATGGTTTGTTTTCATTTATACAAATGTAAGATTGCCTATGTCATACATGATAATTTAATAAAGATGTTTCATGTTTAAAAAAAAAAGATGGCTAAACTTAGCCAGTAGTAGAGTCTAATATATGTACCATGAGATCTGTATACAAGTTCAGTGATAAGCAGTTTAAGTATGGGCAGCAGTAAAATAATATACCAGCACAGGGGCTCTTCTACAGATGCAAATATAATTGCAGCTCTGAATGGGAGAGGCTGTCAGACAGAAAGTCAAGGAGAGTACTGGCTATGACAGGCAGAAGTACCTTTTTTAGGAGAACAGGTAGGTAATTTTTGTATTAGTAATGTTCACCCTTACAGTGAGATGAGATTTACAAAGAAAAAGCTCTTTGCTATGATATAAATAAGGATCCTACTATCTATGACTCCTTTTTCTTGATAAGTCAAATAGTGCAGTCAGTACTAGAACAAGAGATCTCAATGTACATCAGGAAATAAATAAATAAAATTAAATGGAGGTTTTGGTTTATCACACGTTTCCCCTTGTTATGGAATAGGATCCCCTTGCATGTCAAGCAGTGTGGTTCCCTGCTGACCTTCAAATATAGCTTAGACAATGGATGAGGAGCATAAAACTCTATGACTTACTGGCTATACCCTCCTTAAAAAGAGCAGGATAGCCTAAGGGTGATTTTTAGTAAAGCAATGGTCTCTGGTAAAATAGCCTTGTATTTCTTATCTATGTAGCACAATATTAGACCTAAATGTTCCCTGTTACTATTTCTCTCATACACTAATGCATACGCGCACGCGCACACACACACACACACACACACACACACACACACACACACACACACACACACACACACACACACACGCAGGTCTGGTTTAAAGCAATAATTTGCAAGTTTCACCCATTTCACAGAGCACTTCATTTTTCTTTACATTTTCTGCCTTTCTTTTATTTCAGTGACGCCTTTGATTTCAATTTTGGTTTATGCATTTTGAGGATAAAAGATGGTCTGGACATGTCCAAGTATGTGCAAGCTCATGGTAAGTACCTATGTCACCTTTTGAGAACAACTGCTAAGATAGATATCTGGAGTAATGCATTGTTGTTACTTATACCATTCCTATAACCAAACTCAGTTACAGATTTTTAGAAACATATCGACAGCTAATGATTAGTAGTCATTTTAGGAATCACTGAAATGTATCATGTATGGCTGATCAAACTTAATACTTCTATTCTGCCAGAGTGTATTAATGTGACTGTGAATGAAGCAAGCAGTGAAATATCTTCATGTTCCTTGTAGATTTAAAGTAAAGCTGATACTGAAAAGCCTGAAGGGCCTGGTATTCTGAAATTCTACCTGGTATAAAATTAACAATTTTATTTATATTATTCAATTTGTATATTACATAGGTGGGCTTGTCCAAAAGACTTTTTCAGCCACACAGCAACATTAGCTTCCCTCTCTCTCTCTCTCTCTATATATATATATATATATATATTATATCTTATCTAAAAATAGTGCATGCACGTGAAATAAGTATGATACATTATAGGTTATTTCACTTATCAGTTTCAGAACTGGGTTATTGATGACTTAATGGTTTATAAAATGAATTGTGAACAAGCTTCATCATTTAAACATGGGTTTGATTTCCCATTCTCATTTTGCATACTCATATAACTGGACCAAAATGTGTGGGTTATTCTTGAAGGAAGTACAGTTTTTGTTTTTCATGCCCTATTTGACTAGAAAGTGATAAATAAAGGAGATATTTACAACCTTCTATAAGAAACATAAGCATAACAATGTATGCACTATTATTACAAATTGGATTCAAACCTGAATATTGTAATCCATTGCACATGCTTATTACTTGCACGGTTAAATGGTCGTGATAATTCTAAAATCTAAATCCAGTTTTTATGTCTTTTCTTTGCATTGCAATGCCATACAAATGTATGTATCCTATAGGGACATACAGGACACCTACTACATAATTCAACACAAAACCTGTACTAGGAGGAAATAAACAAGAATTGATGGCTGTGTTCTAATATCTGTACTGTAAAAAATGAGTGAAGAAATTAAGATTATGTTAAGACAGTTTTAGTGATACATAATGGTGTTTTTGTGCAATATTACACTACTATGACTTGCTCAATTTCAGCCTATCAAGTTACTTAAAATCAAAAGATTTATAAGGACACAGCAATAGCAAATAATATACCCCTGGTAAGCCTCATGACTGTAACTAGTGAGGGAGTACCTTCAGACATCCACCCTATGACATCTTCTATACCATGAGACAAACATACTGTAGATATGCTGGTATACATCATCCCACTCAGCAGTGATAGTACTCTCTGATATAGAGATGAAACCATATGTAAACTCTGTCACTAATTATGGAATTGTATTTTGAGTACAGCTTACAGACTTTATGGGTATGTACTTTATCTGAGCGATATTGATGTTTTGCATTTTTTGCATCATCTACATTCCTCTATATCCATTAACTTTACCTTGCCCCTGTTGTATTTACATTTTTGTGCCTGGATAACTGTACTGTACAGTTGCTATGTCATAAGCAGTGCTTTGTTTGCTGCAATAATTTTTCAGTACCCTTCTGAACTGTTAGCCCTGCAGAAAGTTATTCCTGCCAAAGAGCAATATTTGTCATAAATTTTCTGTCAAAAATTCCAGGGTTTAAAGTTTTAAGATAGATTATCCAACTGTATGAGGGCTTGTTTTATACTATAAACATTGTAGTTCCAATATTTGTTAACGTATTTAATGTACTGTTTGTTGACATTGTTTTTGCTTTACAATTTAGGGTATGATTGAAAAAGGTCGCTTGTACGAGCTTACCTATGTGGTAAACAAATTGAACAAAATAAATAAAATTGTTAATTTTATACCAGGCAGAATTTAAGAATAGCAGGCCCTTCAGGATTTTCAGTATCAGCTTTATTTTTCATCAACAAGGAACATGAAAATATTTCACTGCTCGCATCATTCATAGTCACATAAAACACATTAATATACTTTGTCAGACCACTAAGCATAGATATGAGAAAGTGTAGCATTTCTGTTTATAAATAATTGCAAGGATTTAATACTTTCAAGTAAAAATTTAATAAGTTCTTTAGTAATGAATTATGTATTTGTTTTTCCTGGTGAATAGGCAATGCAGGAATATTTTTTTACAAATATATCATGTGCACGTAGCAAGGCTTACTTCAGCAGCAAAATAAGGAATTATAAACACACCTTCACTTAGCATTACATATGAACTCAAGGCTTATTATATGCATAACAAGCTTTGCTTTAGCAACAAGAAGAATGTTTTGGCACACCTTTAGTCATTTAATTAGCAATAAATATATATGGACTTCTGTTTCAAAGCCTTCTGTTCATGGATTCATGTTGATCCATCGCAAGTGGTTTCAATGACAGCAAATAAACGAAAACCAGTTCACTGAAACTGCCTTCAGTGAACATTGACATAGTTTTTTTTTTGCACAGGGCAAATCCCCAATGCACCCCCACAAACCCCCTGGAATTATATATACCAATTCCAAAGTTGCACAACAGTGGAGAAAAAGGCAATCTCCACTTTTGTCGAAGGCGGTTTCTGCCAACTGGCTATGGTTTCTTTGCATTCTCTGAAATCTCCTTCGACAAAATGGCATGCTCCCTTGTTTGCATGTCAGTGATTTTTGATGTTTAGGAATGAACATGTTAGGCACTCAACAAATGGTAACAACCAAAAAACACAATATGCCATAGAACTGGAACTAAGCACTTATTTTCTCTTTACTTTTTAAGAACTTCATCAAAATAAAACATACAAAAACAACTGTACATTTGTATATAGTTATTCATGATGTCATCAATTAAAAGACCAATCAGTTTTTCCAATCAATTAAATAGATTCTTAAAGAAATCATCAGTTTAAATCAGTCTTAAATACCTTTATACTTCAATAAATTTTTTAACAGAAATTCAATCATTAAGTCCTGGAGACATATAAATGTGTAAAAAACTTGCCAGTTTAATTCTAAATATTCAAGATAAGCATTAAATTATCCAACAAAATTAGTTTTATCTACTCATTCTATAAGTACAAAATAAGACCTTCCTAAAATCCAGGCACTTCTGAGCGTGTCTGGCTAGGGAATTTTTATTATCTCTCTCTTTTTTTTTAATTGTTAATACATGTTCTTTTATCCGGTCAGCTAAACTATATATAGTTTTTTCCCATGTAAAAACTATCAGAATTTGAGCACAGGCAAGGTGTGGTAATCCATCACTCTGGCAGTTACATATGTCCCTTGCTGTCAGAACAAAACCGATATGTTTAAAATAATAGCTACCTATGGATTATATAAACCTACAATAACTGCAGTTTTGACATACGTAGGTGCCATAAGTTTTGGTTTGTTTACTTGTCTTTTACTGGGATGGCTGTTCTAGAATCTGTTTTAAATTTTAATCTTCTTAAAAATAACATTTGTGCCATTACCAATAACTTCTGACAAATCTTGATTGCCTAAAATTATTTTGCAGTTGTCAGTAATTACTTTACAAATCATAGGACCATCCGTACTTATAGGAATAGGGAAAAAACAACTTAACTCACTACTCCTCATATTGTTGCTGTTACTCTCTACTTTGTTGGGAGCAAACCTGCTTTTAAAATAAGTGGAAACTTAATATGCCTTTGTATTTAACGTCTGACACACCCCCATCAGTGAAGGAAAAAGTTACAAATCAGCATTCAGAGGACCTACATTTTACCCCTCTCTGCCTCTTTACCGCTCTAAATATTTTGGGTGCCATCCATAATACCACAAAAACAAAAGCAATTCAGGTTCCTACCACGTGATCGAAAATTGTAAACGATGAACGTGTATTGAGCAAACCCAATTGGTCGAAACTTCGAAACATCGCTTGCATAACACAGAAATCACCGTAGGGAATATTTTACCTTTACTTCAATGCAGTGCGATGTCGGAATAGGAATATTTAAGTAGTGGGGGTGCCCCCCACATGGGGAGTGCATGGGGGCTTGTCCCCTGCCTTCAGCATTTAGGTAAGTATAGTTTTTTATTTTTATTTTTTTATTATATTTTCGAAATTTCAAACATCGCTTACATGGTGTCGACCATATGGTGTTCAATGTTTGAAACTTTCGAAAATATAATATAGAGCTGAGGAATTCAATATTCCTTCAAATTCTGTCTTAGATTTTTAAGCATTTCACACATACATCAACCATAATCTAATACTCTCTCCCTTATTATCAGTGTGCAGTATTCGTAAGACAAATTAACATAATCTATTAAAAACTATTTCAGCTTGCTTCTGACGATATTTGCAACACTATACTTTAAAGCATTCTAACATTCATTATTTCTTTTTCTCCCCCAGGCAAAATGAAAGATAAATAATTTCATATTAATAACTTTATTATCCCCACTTACATCTTTTACATGAACCCATTAATCTCTTTTAAATATCTATCACCTTTAATAAATGTTTGCTTTCATGACCTGTCATAAAGTCACTCTTGTTGCTTCATTCCGGCTTTCCTCAATTACCCTCATCAAGCTAAACAGGCAACCTTTAGTTATATTGCCAGAAGGCAATACATGCTGCAATTTTAATGCCATGCTTTTCTGTGATGCTCCTGCATTGTAATCCGTTTTCTTTCTAATTAATTCACTTTATTTTCTTCACTCAATACTCTGGTCACTCGTGTCTTTTTAACTTCCACAATTAAAATTCATTCAGCCTTACATCCATCCTTATACGCATTATTCGTCATATTTTATTTTATTGTATTTATTCATTTTCCAAGGTAGAGCACTGAATCTCCTTGGACCTTTTTCACACTCAGCCCAGGAACTGTCTCACCTTATGTGACTTGCTCAGAATTACACAGTTAGGCAATAGAGGCTGCGGGAATCAAACCTTGCACCACTGGATCACAGGAAACAGCTCATTAACATTTCCTTAAGCCTCTTATGTCAAATGCCAGACTTTTTATATTTTCTATACTTTATGTTCCAGCTTATTTCATTTCCCTGCTCAACTGTATTTACTTCCCTCATTTCCATCAGCATTACAGAAGTCAAGCAAACAATAGCACTGCATATTTAGCAGCATCCCCCAGTTCATAAAGCATTACAATCACCATAAAACACTGTCACATTTTCCATCTATCACATAGGAGTAACCACCAATATAATTCCTTCATTCCTTCTTTGCCGCAAATTTACATGTCTCTGAAAGGCCAGACAACCTAACCACATTTCAATAACCACCATTAGAACTTGGTCCCAGCATGGCCACTCTATCCTTCAAATTTTCCTTTGCTTGCAATTCTTCCCATTAGGTTACACTCCTCAATGTAATTTGTTACTTTCATCCTATTTTTTTCAGTCTTAGTGGGTTTTATCTGCATTCTGAGTTATCTGTAGTAAAAAAAAAGACAGATAAATATGTTTGTAATGTACTCCCAATGAAATTAGTAACATAAAAACAATCCTTATAGGATTATTTAACTTCCATTCCTTGTATTAAGGGCTCCTACTTTTAATAAACACCTATTAATTATTTTACTGAGATTCTGACTGACCACCCCACATATTAACTATACAAAGTATTACATTATCTTACAAACATTTTTTAAGGCAGGCCTTTACTGTCAGTAACAAACCTTCAACACATATTACAGGCTTAGCAACAGTAATATTGAAATCTCATAATAACTACAGTGAAATAACATTTACCATCCCTCCCTCAAAGGATATAATACTTTTAATATCAAAATAAGGGTTCTTTTAGAGTCATTATATCAAGAGTCTGTTCTTATGGTACAGGATGTTAATGTCACACTCAGTATTTAATGCTTCAGTATAATGCCAAGTGTACACACACACACACACACACACACACACACACACACACACACACACACACACACTACACGCACACACACACACACACACACACACACACACACACACACACACACACACACACACACACACACACACTTGATTTTATATCACCACACATAGAATAAGCTGAATTCAAAATAAAGTGAGCAAGCCAAGTAAACATTTTCCTATGGGTTCATTTAAAATGCTACCCTTTATTAACATATCACTCATCACAAAATGATCTGTTGCCATTATATATTTTAGTACACAATTTTGATTATGAACTCAATATACTATCCCCTATATAATAATATATCCCTTCAAATAAATGGTTAAACTCAAAGTTCAGTAAAATTGATCTTCTTTTACTTCACCTGAAATTACATTAGTCTCACTGCATTTTATTTTTTCTGACACATCATCAGTATTATCAAATGCTAACATTTTCCCATTCCAAAATACCTTTACAGTAGTAGGAAATGACATTTTACATTTCCTTTATGCTTATTCTCCCTTATTGTATCAACAAAACATGAACGTTTTTAATGTCACTTCTATTCCTGTTCCATAAACATCCACTTTTCAGCCACATCCAGTTTTCTGCATTGCTGATATAACTTGCACAATAGTTGTTGGGTCTTATAACTCGTCAGCACCTCGGTCAGTGTGGCCTGAGTGTTCTACTTCAGACAGTAGTAAACATGTCACTGACAAGTACATGTATGACTCTGTCATTGTCCATGTTGGTGTGAATGACTTGAGACTTACCTCCCTGGACTATATGAAGAGATACATGATTGAGCTTTCAGAGTATGTGTCCCAGGCAGGTATGAACCTAGCCTTAAGCAGCATCCTACCTTCACCAAGAAGGAAACCACAATGCCAACAAACAATAATTGACTTCAACAATTGGCTTAGTTTCTGGTGTCATTACAAGGTGATCCAGTATCTGTCTGCCTGGGATGGCATGGTTGACAGGCCTCGATGCTTTGCCAGAGATGGCCTCCACATGTCACCACTGGGATTCCGGATCCTGTCCAACACTGTTGCCTCCCCCATTGTGCCTTTTTTAGGCAATGTCCCAAAGTCAAATCTTCCAACAAAAAAGATCTGTCAAAATGGAAATTAAAGTCATGCTGCTTAATGCTAGGAGCCTTAACCTGAAAATGCATTCACTGGCGGTTCTCCTTGCACTGGAAGATGTTGATGCCTGTGTGGTTACAGAAACTTGGTGCAGAAAGCATTGCTGCCTTACTAAGTTATACCTCATTCTACACATTCCGACCCCAAAATTAGGTCAGGAAGACTAATGGTGGTGGAGTCTCTATCTTCATTAAGGACAGGCACACCTCCAGACTAGCTTGCCAGCATGATGCAGTGGAACTACTCCAGGTGCAACCGACAGTTGGCAAGACACCCATCCAAGTTATAGCCAGCTATAGACCCCCCTCCATGACTCAGGACACCCACCTCTCCTACCTGGATCTACTTGAGTCCATCAATGTACTCCCAAACACCCGGATGCAGTTGGCCACCTACTTGTGTCTGTAATTCTTATCTGTATATGAGTCCATCTGATGTTTAAATGCATGTTATTTACATATCTGTTTTACGCAGACCTGAAGCTTATTGCATAGTAATGCAAGACACACTGTCAAAAATATATCCCTTTTCAATTTGTCTTAAGCTATAGTGTAGTTTACAATACTCTATGCCTGCCAAATGGAAACTGTAATTAACAAACAAAGACTCAAAATGAACAGCTAGTGCATTCAAAGCTAGATGCACCTTTAATTCGTCTATAACAATAATGATAACCAATAATACAGTAAACTCTCAGTTAATCAGAACTCAAGCAACCGGTACTCTTAAGCAACCGGCAAAAATAAAAAACGAAGAAATACAGTACAATTTTCATGTGTTGCACTTTCTGTTTTCCCCCCGCAGAAAGATACCTTACATTTTTAGAATTTTAGAGTTTTAAAAAGGAAGACAGGAATAAATTCTTTCTCTCCCCAACCTGAAAACAAATCAAACCAAACAAATAGTATAGGGTACAGTATTAGTCAGTCCTATTTTTAATAGTAACTCTCAAGCAACCAGAAACTACAGTTATCCGGTATCTACCAATCCCCATGGGTCCAGTTAACTGAGAGTTTACTGCAATAATAATAATAATGAGGCCAATAACAATAACCAAAATTTTAGTCAATTTTCTGATAGATAGGCGGGATTAAGATCCCATTTGTACTGCACATGAGGTGTAGCACAGATAATGTCCATCTAGTGAGTCAATATTCTCGTGGTTTAGAAATTAAACATGTCAGTTTCTTCATAACTTATCTGTGAGCTTATGCTCAGTGAACACCAGGCAATGGAATAAATGGGGCAAAGCAAAGCTGTGGTGCAGTCCACTGATACCCACAGCAAAGTAATCACTATGGTTACATGGATGTGTAGGACCTCCAATGAAACAGAACAATGGGCATTTGATGGGGAACACCATGACATCTGGGTAACACAGAATGTTAGTGCTATGCATCCTACAACTAAATATCATACTAGGAAAGTAAGGAGATGTGAAGCAGAAGGAGAAACAGACAAACAGTGCAGCAGAGGAACAAATGATTGTGGATCAGAGCATAGCTGGGAAGTATTACTGTGGACTGCAAGGAGTTTGGGTAGGAAGATGGTGTAGCTATTGGCAGTAACGAAGAAGGGGCGTGTGAACACTGCCAGTAAAACAGAAATATGGCCAAGATGGAGTATAACATGTAGGTGCCAGGGTTTATGTTGTTTAGAATTGACAGCTGGGGGAGGGAGGGATAGATGGAACCTTGTGATCTAGAAAAGAAGTGGGGTTAGAGAAAGAAAAGCACCATACTGAGCAGGGTGAGTGAGTGACAAGTGCCAGAATTTAGGATAAGTACCCTAACAGTTAAGACAGAAAAAGAAGCGATAATGGCGGATTCAGTGCATTGGTCCTAGACACATCAATAGAATGGAATGACAGATTGCAGAATAGTATACAAATGGCATAGAATAAAGGTGAAAATAATCATTGTGGGTTTAAGTCTGCTAATTGCACACTAGGAGATCCCAAACTCGGAGTATAGAGAGAGTGGAAAGTGATTGAGATTTTGGGCTATGAAAGGTTTATCAAGCTGATATAAGACCATGGCAGAAAGGATAGAATTTAAGATGTGGTCCTAATAAAGGCAGAGTGGATGAGTGATGAAGGTTTTAAGTGAAGACATCCTTAGCCAGCACTAATCACAACAGTGTGTGTGTGTGTGTGTGTGTGTGTGTGTGTGTGTGTGTGTGTGTGTGTGTGTGTGTGTGTGTGTGTGTGTGTAGGAGGGTAAGAAACCAATGCTAAAGCTGGTGGAATGAGATTTTAAGAGACTTTATTATGTTGAGCTAAGGGAGAAGGCCAATAGTGGTTAGTGGACTGTGGACAGAATGAATGATGAATAAGCAATAGAAACTTGTCTGGGATGAGGTATTTACAGCTAAACACAAGGACTTCAGCAGTGGCCCAATGGAAAAAAAGATGTTAAAAACAATCTAGCTATATGGAAGGTCAGCCTAGTAATTAATCAAAAGAGAGGTTATAAAAGCTGTGGAAGAGAAGGGCAGGATGGTAGAAGAAACAAGGTAAGATGTGGCAAGTAGAAGAGCAGCGAAAGAGATGAGAACAGGAATGTTACAAGTCAAAAAGGAGCTGGAAGAACTGGTCAAGAATGTTTTAAAAACTTTTTATGTAGATTGGCTAGGCTGAATAAGGATGAGAGGGAGAGAGCATTTTGGGCACAGAAAAGTAAAGGTACTGAATGGACATTTCATTTCAGTCTTTGTGAAGGGACAGGAAGGGAAGGAAAGGTGCCATAATATGATGGAGCTAGGGCATAGTGGGGCTAGCAGGACACTGATGAAGGCTTATGCAGCTGAAATCGGTATGCAAATTGTGACCATCAATTAATTATTTCTAGGAAGAAGGGGTGCTGTCTTGTATTGTTGGTTGCTGGCAGTATATTGACACAAAGCTGGGGAGGGAGGAAGTGGAAGGGTAGATGACTGTTCTAACTCTGAATAAGGCATACAAATCAGCTGAGCTGCTTCTCAGGAGTCAAAGAAATCTGGATAATTAATTGGTGGATCCCCTGAGGAACTCTTCAAGAGATCACCTGCAGGTGTACAAGTGCCTGGGGATTATAAAGTGGCAAGAGTGGTAGCCTTATATATATGGGGGGGGGGGCAATGGACGACAAGACACCCTAGAGAACTGTTGGCATGGCAGACAAAGACAAGTGGCAGGGAAGCATGCTTAGCTTCATAGACAACAACAATATTTACAGCAAAATGTCCTCAGAGACAGAAGGAGATCTCTGCTGAGCCTGATCTAGTATTACATCTTGGTTACAGGACAACTTAACACTACAGAATTAGAAGGCATGGTTTTCCTTGGTGACATCAGCAAGACCTTTAACTATTTCTATACAGAAAGCTGCTAACAATATTATTGGAAATGGGGGGGGGGTAGGCATGAGGGTGAGGAACAGCAGTGTAGCATTACTGGAGAGTTGGGCAGAGAGGGCTATGATGAGGAAGAGGTGATGTCAGGAAAAAAGGGAAGTGACCAGGAGAGTACTGCAGGAGTTACTTCTAAGTCCCTAACTCTTCAGTTTGTCTGTCTCAAACATGCCTGATGGAAACAGAAAAGAATCAGCTCTGCTGTGATGACACAAAGGGATGTGGATCAGTAAAGGGTAAGATGAAAAGTCTAAGGAAGGATTTCAGAAAGGTTGGCTAGGTGGGCTCAAAGGTGGCATTTGAGGTTCATTAAAGATAAACACAAACTACTGAACTGCTGTTGTAACAGCCATGCTGTAAAGTATTAACTGGGAGAGTGGAACTGGTGACAACCACCAATCAAATCAAAAAATTCCTTAAAACCTGAAACCCATGACCACAGCATCACATAATATCTCACCATAATACCTACACACAGCAAACAGCTGCCACAGCATATCTATTAGGAATTCTTATAAACCAATTTATTGAAGAACAATATGTCCCATTGCTATGGAAATAATCAGACGTATAATCCCTATTCATGTTTTAATTCTCCAAGTCTTTTGGGTTTCTAATACCGTGACGGTAATGGACCCCATTGCTAAGTCAAAGCATAATTAAAGTTCATTAAATTAGTATTGTTTCAGTCTTTGATGTTAGCCAGAAGTGCTTTTCGCAGCACCCGCAATGTACCCAGTAATGACTACTTCTGCAATTTGTACAGTTACATGTATTGGTAACATATCTAAGTACAACTGAAAATTATTTTTATAAGACCCGTTGCTCCTATTACTATTGTAACTATCTGGGTATTCTTTTTCCACATTTCCTTTTCTTCTGCCTGCAAATCCTGGTATTTTATGGCTTTGTGTCTCTCTGTACATAAGACACTGCAGTCACTAGGTGTAGCAATTTCAATGATCAATGCTACTTTTGTCTTCTTTTCATGGACTACTATATCTGGTTTTCTTGCACCTATTTTTTGACCTGTTGGTAATGGATGATCCCATGTGATATAAACTTCATAATTTTCTATAATGCTTCATGGCTTACATCTCCAGTGTTTTTCAGCTACTTCATATTATAATGCTTGCACAATCCCCAATGCAACTGTCTTGCTACATTATTATGCCTTTCAGTATACAGTCTTTCTGCTATTAGTATATCACAAACAGCAATATGATGCATGACTGTTTCCAATTCTGTTTTACAAAACCTACATTTTTCTGTTTCTCCCACATGTTCAATGAACTTCGTAAATTAACGTGTATGTATTCCACTATTTTGGGCCGCCAATATTAGCTTTTCGTCTTTTGGTTTAAATTCATCTCTCCTTAACCATTCCTGCATTCGATCCTGATCAACATAAGGTTGTTCCAAGAGTTTTCTATACTTGCTATAGTTATGCATTTTCCACATTTCTTGCCTTCTCATCTGATCCCTCACCTTATAGTCTTTCTTTTGTTTTTTGGCACATTCAGTTGCTGCCTGATTTTTATCTACTTCTGGTTTGACTTCCATTCCTGCCTGATGCAAATATGCTTCTGCTAAACTAAGCAGGGAAGTCATCCTAGACTTATTCTCCTCATGTTTCAAAACTTTCACTATGTTTGGGTCTTGTGAGGTCAGCAGATATGTACACAGTCCTACATTTACAGATTTATACATGTAATCAATTTCGTGGAAACCTATACCTACTTTAGAAGGGGTAATATATAGTCTTGCTATACACTGATTTTTATAAATCAACTGATGAGCATGGAGCAACCTTCTTGTTTTCTTGTCCAACCAGTCCAACACCTTCTGGGGCCAGTCAATCACTCCAAAACTGTAAGTTAAGACAGGAAAAGCAAATTGATTTATAGCTTGGACTATGTTCCAAGATGTCAATGCTGTTTTCAGTATTAATTTTAGTCTTCTAAAATGTTCTTTACTAAGTTTTATTCACACTTGTTCATGTTTTATTGTTGATCCTTCATCAGTTCCCATATATTTATACAATCCCTCTTGCTCATGTTCTTTTATATCACATTCCTGTCCCAAACTGATGTTTTCTTGGTGCTACATCTTTCCTGATTTCAAGATTTCTTTTGCATGTTTATCAAGACCAAATGACATTCTTATATCATCCGAAAAAGTTTTGACCACTTTCAGTTGTGCTTTCACTTCCTCATCTGATGAACTATACAGGTTTAAATCATCCATAAAAAGAAGATAAGAAGTCTTTACACTTTGTTTTTTTGGGAGCCAAATTATAGCCATGACCTAATCTGTTAAGTAGACAGCTTAATGGGTTAAGGGCAAGTCAAAACAGCAACGGTGACAATGTCACCCTGGAATATCCCCCTTTGAATTTTTAACCCTGAATTAATAATTTGGTCTTTATCATGGCTTAACTGCAAAGTGGTTTGCCGCTGTTTCATGGTCGCTGTTATGTAATCGATCAGTGTAGAGTGTATCTCATACATTTTTAAGCACACTTTTATCCATGAATGTGGGATATTGTCAAATGCTTTTTTGTAGTCCATCCATGCCATACTTAGATTCTGCCCCTTTTTACAGTTCTCCATTATGACTTTATTTAACAACAAATGATCCTTTGTTCCATATGACTTTCTTTTATTACCTCTTTGTTTTATTGCCATGATTGAGTTTTCTTCTAAGTGACTATAAACTCTGTTGGCATCAGTTCCAGTGTATAGTTTATACATCTTTGGAAGGCAAGTTATTGGTCTATAGTTTTTAGAATAGCTTGCAGTTTCGCTGTTAAGTAGGAGTATTGTTTTTCCTGTTGTTAACCAGGTTGGTGTCTGTTCGGGGTGCACATACAAATAGTTCTTATTCATAGGTTCATAGGTTCATAGGTTCATACTAGGCTATCTGCCCGAGGGCATTTACAAGCCTAGCCCATAGTTTTGTGGCTTACGCCACCCCTTTAGTATGGGGAACTATACCCATTATTTTGCTGTGCCTCTGTCGAGCAGTGACACTGAGGTAATCCCTGGGGTATATCTGCGATCTCCCATCCATTGGTCAAGATTTCTCTTGAACAAGGCCAGCGAGGTGCTCTGCCTCACATATACCGGGATTTTGTTCCACAGCATAGGGAGTCTTTGGGTGATGAATCTATCCCTCCAGCACGTCCTATTAATAGCCGTGTCAAGGTTTAAGTCTCCCGCCCTTGTGGCTCTGACGGATCTAGATTTTTTGAGGTGAAGCATATTCATCAAATCTGGGTTTGACATGGCCTTGTATGTTAGGCAAAGGTCACCTCTGAGCAAGCGTAAGCGACTGAATAGAGCTGGAGTTCTTTCAGTCGGGCAGCATAGGACAGATGTTTGAGACCCTTTATCCTTTTGGTGAGGAACATTTGTGGCCTCTCCAGCTGCTGCAAGTGTTGGGTCAGATACATTCCGAATGGGGCATTGTACTCAATCATTGGTCTGATGAGTGATGAGTATAGGGAGACTATGACCTCCCTTGATCTAGATGAGAATCCCTTCATGATAAGGTGGGCAATGTAGAAGGTCTTCCTAACTACTTTAGCTACATGGGTGTCGAATGACAGACTACTATCAAACTGGGTCCCCAGGTCCCTGATAACTTCTTCTGTGCTCAGTGGATTGCCACCTATTTGGTAGCTAGGGGTAACCTTGTTTTTCCCGAAGGGTATGACTATGCATTTTTGGCATTTAACTTTAGGCCATTGCTCTGGCACCAGTTATCCGTTTCTGTGAGACCATCCTGAAGGATATCTGTGTCAGATGTGTTTCTACTACGGCGCCCAGTTTGCAGTCATCTGCAAACTTTGTCAGCCATAACCCTCCTGTGTTTGCTTGTACTTCAGAAAAGTAGATGCCAAACAAGAGTGGGCCCAGGACTGAGCCCTGTGGTACACCACTTGTGACAGGCTTTGAGTCTGACATGGCGCCAGCAACTCTGACCCTGTGGGTTCTGTCACTCAGCCAGTTTGCAACCCATCTTGTGATGTATGGGTTAACATTTAAGCTGATGAGTTTTTCAATGATACCCGAGTGGGGTATTGTATCGAAGGCCTTCGCCAGATCGAGGTAGGCTGTATGGACTGCCTTTCCCTCATCAATGGCTTTGGTGACTGTTTCAAAAGTCAACCAAGTTTAGAAGGCATGATCTGCCTTTGACAAAGCCAAACTGGGATGGATCCAAAGTCTGCAAGTTCCCTATGTCTTTATTTATGAGGTCCATTATGATCCTCTCCATGGCTTTGCAGATAAGGCTTGTCAAGCTAATGGGCCGGTAATTTCCAGGGTCGGTGGAGGCACCGCCTTTGTGAAGTGGGACCACAGTTGCAGTGCGCCACTCCCTGGGTACGTATCCAGAGGTAAGACTATGGTTAAACAGCTGTCCTAGCTGTGGGTTTAATTCCTCATTGAGTTCGTGGAGCACACAGCTGGGGACACCATCAGGTCCCATGGATGCTGTGTTTTTTGCTTTGGAGAGAGCAGTTCTCACTTGGGCGTTGGAGATGTTTGGGGGCTGCAATCGCTTGGTATAGATATCTCTCCTTTTGGGGGGGGGAGAAGTTTGCACTGAACCTGTCAGCCAGTATGTTGGCAATGTCTGTAGGATCAGTAATCTTCACATCATTTTGAACTAGTTCTGAGCATATCTGGGAGTTTCCTCCCAGGTTTCTAACATAGCTAAAGAAGGCCTTATGATTGTCTTTTGAGTCTTTAGCTATTTTTCTCTCAAAATTTGCTTTGGATGATTTTATGAGAGCTCTTAGTTTTTACTTATAGTGATCAAGGGTGTCTTACCTTTTAAGGATTTTGCTCTATCTTGTAGTAGCTTCCTCCTTTTGTTGTAGAGTTTGTTTATGGCTGGGGTCCACCAGACTGGACGCTTGCCTTTGGTACAAAGAGTCTTTGTTTTGCTTGGGATTGCCTTATCCATGCAGTCCTGCAGGTGCTGGTAGAAGGCATTTGTAAGTGATTCAGCGGCTTGAGTACTGTTTTCCGCCGGCTCGGGGGCCTTAAAGGAGACCACACTAGTCTTTAGAAGTGTGAAGTCAGCTTCGAGAAGTTCTTTACTGTGGTCTTTTTATCTCAGGTGGGGTGGGATGAGGACCTCCAGCGAGATTAGTTTGTGATCTGATCTCACCAGTGAGGGGTATACTTCCGGTGTTGAACATTGTGCTCCCGTGTTCGTGATGATGAGATCAAGTATGTTTTCTCCTCTTGTGGGGATGGTGACTAGTTGTTCCATGGCATTTGAGTTTATGAATTCCAGGAACTTTTGGGCTAGGGTGTTTGGGCTTGAGTAGTGTTCCCAGTCTATATTAGGGTAATTGAAGTCACCTAGTATGATGGTGTTTGGTGATACATTTATCCCCTCTAGTGTTTTCAGGAAGGCCATGTGAGGTTCCTGAGTTTGTGAGGGTGGCCTGTAACATGCTACAATTTGCAGAGCAGTCTTGCCTATGGTTAATTGCACCTGGATGGTCTCCGATGCATCGTGCGTTGCCACCAGTCTTGGCTGAATCTTCATGTAAAGATGTCAATAATTTGAGCCAGAAGTGAGGTATTCACTTTTTTTTTAATTTCTCCAAATCTTTTGGGTTTCTAACACCATGACAGGAATGGACCCCATTCCTAAGTCAAAGTATGATTAAAATTCATAAAATTAGTATTGTTTCAATCTTTGATGTCAGCCAGAAGGGCTCTTTGCAGCACCTGCAATGTGCCTAGTAATGACTCCTTCTGTAATGCATATGGAGTTGCATGTATTGGTAACATATCTAAGTATGACTATAAATTATTATTTTTTATAAGACCTGTTGCTCCTGCTACTACTGGAACTGTCTGGGTATCTTTCTTCTACATTGCCCACATTTCTGCCTGCAAATCCTGGTATTTTATGACTTTGTGTCTCTCTGTACATAAGATGCTGTAGTCACTGGGTGTAGCAATTTCAATAATGAATGCTACTTTTGTCTTCTTTTCATGGACTACTATATCTGATTTTGTAGCATCTAACCTTTGAACTGTTGGTAATGGATGATCCCATGTGATATAAACTTTACCATTTTCTATGATGCTTTGGGGCTCATGTTTCCAGTGCTTTTCAGCTACTTCAATATTATAAATGTTTGCACAATCCCCAGTGCAACAGTCTTGCCACATTATTATGCCTTTCAGTATACAGTCCTTCTGCCATTAGTATATTAGAACCAGCAACAAGATGTGCAACTGTTTCCATTTCTTTTTTACAAAACCTACATTGTTCTGTTTCTCCCACATGTTCAATTTGGCTTTGTAAACCAATGTGTATGTAGTTCACTATTTTGGGCCACCACTATTAACCTTTTGTCTTTTGGTTTAAATTCACCTCTCCTTAACCATTCCTGTGTCTGATTCTGATCAACATGAAGTTGTTCCAAGAGTTTTCTATACTTGCAACTGTATTTATGCATTTTCCACATTTCTTGTCTTCTTATCTGATCCTTCACCTTATATTCTTTCTTTTGTTTTTTTTTGGCACATTCAGTTGCTGCCTAATTTTATCTACTTCTGATTTGATTTCCATTTGTTTGACACCAATATGCTTCTGCTAAACTAAGCAGGGAAGTCATCTTAAACTTATTGTACTCAGGTTTCAAAACTTTCACTACATTTGGATCTTGTGAGGTCAGCAGATATGTATATAGTCCTAATATTGCATTTCTATACATGAAATCAATTTTGAGGAAGCCCATACCTCCTCAGAATGGGGAATCTATAGTCTTGGCATGCATTGATTTTTTTTATAAATCCTTTAATGAGCATGAAGCATCCTTCTTGTTTTCCTGTCCAAACTATCCATTACCTTTTGGAGCCAGTCAGTCAATCTAAAACTGTAAGTTAGAACAGGAAGAACAAATTGGTTTATAGCTTGGACTTTGTTCCTAGATGCCAATGCTGTTTTTTTTTAGTATTAATTTAAGGCTTCTAAAATATTTCTTACTAAGTTTTATTTGCATTTGTTCACATTTTATACACTAAACTAAAACTATTCACACATGTGGGTAAGAGCATGATATCCCAAACTTTTAGCCAGTTGCTATACTAACACCTACTTCCAAAATTCTTGAAACATGTATGGTTTCCACTATGGCCATGGAATGGACACAACACTTCTCTCATGTTTAATTAATCTTGTCTAAAGCGTCTGACACAGTCTTGCATGAGCTGCTATTAGCTAGACCTCCTTGTCTTGAACTGAGCAATATAGCAGTATAATGGTATGCGAGTTACCTTTCTCATAGATCTCAAGCTGTAAAATATAAATGTAAATACCCCTGTTTCCTACTTACAACTGTAGGTGTACCTTAAGATTCTATCCTTGGCACTGTCGTATTCAATATGTCCATAAACAATATGTACAAAATAGCCAAAGATAAAACTATCATTCAGTATACTGATGACTCTACCCCAGTATGTTCAGCAGACTCTCTAAGTAATCTCGTGAAAAATAAAATGTGAAAACACTCCCAGAAAACTGAAAGAATGGCTTACAGATTCCCAACTAATACTAAATATAAAAAAAAAACTTATTTGTCTCTGACACAATAGTCTAACATGAATTAAACTTTACTATTAGAACCTCAAACCATATCATGATAGAACAGCTAAACCAAACAAAACTATTAGAACCATCATAAATCAACATTTAAAGTCTGTAATAACTATGTAGCAATAAAAACTAATCAGTAGTCAAGGGATTCAAGGCATTCTATACAAAATCAAACCCTTTCTCTCTTTCCAATCTACTTCCCCTCCTACACTCTCTCTAGATCCCATGTCTATTCCTCTGTGCCTCATCCTTCTATTTCTTTCTGAACTTCTGTACTACATCCTACTCTAAGTTTACTTCTCTCTTAGTTAATCATACCTATCTAAACAAAGAAAAATAACTCCTTCCCACCATCATTCTCTTGTATAGTCAACTGTTCTGTCTATTTTTGAATATCTCTATTTATAGCTTGTTATCCTTGTATGCACCACTACTGTATGAGCTTATGTATTGTATAATTTGTTATTTGTAACAATATTTCTTCTGTTGGAGATCCCCCTGGGCTTCTGCTGAAAAAGGGCATGTGCCCAGTCGGACTTTCCCAGTCAACAAATATTAACTAACTAACTAACTAACGAACTAACTAATTAACAAACTAACTAACTAATAAATAATTGCAGTTAGCACAATCACTAGTATTATCAACCTTCTTATATGATCCCAGTCCTTATTAAAATCCTAAAAATGCAAGTTAGCAAGCTAGAAAGATGTTATAACAAAACTGCCCAGTTTGCAGTCAGTCTTGCTAATAATGCCCACCACAGTACAGCACTCAATCAAGCATTGTAGCTGGAACTCCAATACACCTTAGTTCTCACCCAAATCAAGTCTACACACAACATTACTTTATAGCAAAATCTAAAAAATACTCTGCTGGGCTCCATATTGAAATTTTGATACTCATAACACAGAGTGCCGACATATCAAAAAAATAAAGACTGAAAATGCAGGAGAAGAGCTGATATCGAGCATAGGTCTTCTTTAAACTTGTTTTGTGCAAGGGGACAACCCCCCATCTCCGATAGGGGACAAGTTCCCCCCTAACACCACAAACATATATACCAACTCTGAGATTGTCATACCTCAGAGAAAAGGGAATATTCTGAGAATGGCCATCTTGGACTTTGTATAAGTCCATTTTTTCGGCCTTTTAGACTATATTTCTGGACTCACTGAACTGGGTCACAGTTTTTCAAATGGTTGCTCCTGGACTATCATGAATCTCATCAGTGGATACATCTCAGTAAGATGTTTTAATTTTACGGACTCAAAGGTAAGTAGTGGTCATGTAGTCCAGGACACCATTAAGTAGCCGAGCCCAAATTTCCAATTGCCTTATCTTCTAGTTAAGTAACATGCTGAAAATCACATAGTAGGCAAATGAAGGCTGTAGAATCAAAACCTATACCACAGAAAGTAGCTTATTAATAGCTCATAGCCTAATCCAAAACCTAGTCACTCAAAAATCTAATCACCATCATAAAGACTCTATACACTGTAAATGTAACAAAGTTATGGAATGTAGTCTTCTTTGAAATCAGAGAAAAAAATCTAACACTCTTCCTACACAAGTTAAAAAACTACCAAACTCACACTTGATACTGTTCATGTCGCAACTGCTGAACAACAATTCAAAACAAAAGCTTAAAGCTGAATGTGCTTATAATTACTAATTAAAGACATCAGTTTTCTTAAACTCTACTGCTGATTTCTCTTATGTCACTCTTTTTGTTGTTGTGTCTTTCGGCTAGGGGTCGCCACAGTGGAACTCCGGTCCGCTAATGTTTGGTAGAGGATTTTTACGTGCCGAGTTACCAGCCCTGATGCACAGCCTTCAACGAAGGCACGCCCATTCACATATGCCTCCACACCGAAGACACTCTAGCTGAGAATCGAACAGGACAACGTCTTGCTGTGAGGCGTCAACGCTACCGCAGCACCACTACCGCGGGTTAATGTCACTCTAACTCCCCTTATTTCACCTCCTTTAACTGCAACTGCTTTCTTTCCTTAACCTCCTGAATCTCTGTAATTATCTGTACACTACTTACTTTCTTTGCACCTTACTCCAATCAACATGAAACCTATAAATGAAAAGCACTCACAAACTATCATTTTTAAGGTTCTTCATCTGTATGGCTCTTACTTTTTCTCTGCTATTTCATTATATAATATTTTCATGGACTTCTAATGTAACATAAAAGAGAACATCACCCAAAAATTGAAAAAGTAACAATGTCTGTGTATCAGTGTAAGTGGTCATTATAATTTTCTAATATGTTATACCTAAAAATGGCCAGAAAGAGGGTTGCCATGCTATGTGTTTAGTTCTATAGTTAAGGCTATTGCCTCCTCCTTGATGTTATTTTATATGGACAGAGTGATTATAGGATCATTTGCAGTCTTAGTCTCTCTCTCTCTCTCTCTGTCTCTCTCTTTCTCTCTCTACCAGCTTACAATAAATAGTAATGTGATTGCCTGCTTTTGACTGCCAGCATTGCAACTTTGCTTCCTCATTTTACTGAGCATTTGAATGCCAGGCTTGAAAAAGTAGCAGAGTTACTTGCTCTTTTCAAACTAACTGTAGATCAGCCTTAGTGTGAGAAATCTGACCTCTGAGATTAATAGGTGCTACTTAAGCTGAACTGGCACTGTAGTTAGAATTTGTGTCTTTGGTGTTAATTGCTCCTCCCCCAACTCACTGACTTGCCTCAACCAAACACTGTAAATAATGCAAAGCAAAAGTAACAAACACCATAAGAAGATAATGTGCATCTTCTTCTTTTGGCTTTTCCCAGTTAGAGGTCGCCATAGCGGTACTCCGGTCTGCTAATGATTGGCAGTAGATTTTTACGGTGCCGAGGTGCCAGCTTGATGCCCAACCTTCAATGAAAGCACGCGCCATTTACACATGTCTTTCGAACGCCACTCGACCGCGGGGAGGACATGCAGACTCCACACAGAAGGAGCTCCAGCCGAGAATTGAATGGGAGAACCTCTTGCTGTGAGATGACAATGCTACCGCTGCACCACCGCAGCTATATATAAGAAGATAATGTGCATATTGAAAGAAAATTCAGTGTACAAAAATGCAAATTGAATACTGACAGAAAATCGAGAGAGTAAGATGGACGTATTTTTCCTCCATGGTAGCACTCTCAGAGTTTAATTAAAGGGAAAGATGACTAACTTGTGAAAAAATGAACTAATGTGTGATGGATTTACATCTGAAAAACTAAGCCTAAAACCCTAGCTTTTGTTCAGTCAGAGCTATTGCTCCAGCCAACACTATTTATCCAAGGTGAGAAACTAATAATCTGTGTCTGATAGGGCACATTTAAATAACAATGTTTAACGGTCTTATTTCTTTTTTAATTATTCTGCCCTTCCTAGCCTTAGTGATGCAACTAACTATGAGAAAAACATGGGAGAGAAAATGTGAGATTTCTCAAAAAGTGAAACAGAAACAAGTACAGGCACAATGCAAATGGAATAATTATTAAATTACACCTCTCCTGTAAGAGTCAATTTTAGTGTTGAATTACTTATCATTGAATTACTTTCTTAAACTTAAGCAATGAATTTTATTTGACTTTGACCTCAGTCACAAAATTGTTGCAGTATAACTGCTATGTTTTATTTGTTTTTAATTTTATTTTGATTAGGTATCCCTTAATTCATTATTATTTTGGGGCCTTTTGAAGGTTAAATCTTTGTTTCTGTATACACAATGCTGTTATTCTTCAGTTATGGTTGTTAGGATTGCTATTCATGTTTCCATTTATGTATTTTGCATATTGGAGTGTCTCTATTAATGCAATCGTGTAATATATAATAAAATTAATGAAAGTTGTCCAAAGAGCTTTTACCTTTAATTAGGTTTTGCAGCTCTGTCTATAAAAGGGGTTTACTGATAGCTCATTAAACACTGTTTGGAAAGTTACAGAATTGTGAGATTTTATTTATGTTGCTAACATTTTGAGTCCCAGGAACATTATGATCTGATTCAGTTATGCAAGTAAAGTTTTTTGGCATGATCCTTCTGCTTGTCGCATTAATTGCAGTTAGGTATGTAACGCTCTGTCTGCTTGTCAGAATTTTAACTAGCTGCTCTAGGCTGTTACTATTAACAACATCAAGAAGTATATGTTCCTACACAACCTTCCTGTGATAAAGCTTCTAGTCTATAAGTGGATAGCTGATGTCATGCATTATATGACTGTTAGGATACATTCATTATAACTTCTCTTGTTTGATTTTATTATCACATGCTTTATAGCACCAAAAGAAGTTGCAATCAATATTACTTATTTTAATCATTACAAAAAATTCAGATTTACTCACAGGTGGTTGTCCATAAGACAGCAACCGTTTAACATTTCTAGATACACACATAACTGCATGCCTCTCTACTCTGTACCCATTTATGATGCAATGTGATGTCCTTCAGGAATAACAGTGCATCTAAAATGGTTACTTTTTTATTCAACTGTTGGTATTATCAGCCACACAGGATGATCCAATATAGTCTCTGAAGTGGTTAACTTTATTAGATTTGTGTTGGATGCCTTGAACAAAGAGTCCAGTGTTGTCAATCTATAATTCATTTGGTATTCTGTTACCTTTCCGAGTCTCAGGGACAGAATATACAGTACTGGCAGGGCATCAAACAGCCCATTTGTAAGTTTCACAGAGCCCAAAGAAATAACATAATCAGTCTTGATTTTATTTATGTGAATATTCCAGAGCTCTTCCTATTTTTGTGATACTCTCCGAACTCTTCCTTGTTGACCTCTTTAGTCACCTCTGTATCTGCTTGTATACATCTGTGCTAACACTTCCACCAATGTTGGCATATATGCCTTCTTACTGCTTTGTAAACATTAAGAATATGAACCTTCCTGTCCTCTGTTACAGCATGGTTTTCTGCTGCTTCCTACTACTTCCCACTTTTTCCTTTAACCCATGTCCTAGCTTAACTTTTCATTCATTCCCCCCAAAAGAAGATCTTTGACCATCCATTACTTACCTAGATGGTTCTTTCTCCAAATAAATCATGGTGTAAAAAAATTACTTTATTTAACTTTTTCCTGACCATGTCCTCTACCTTTTAAACTCCTCACCCACATTCCCTGCCATCATAGTTACTTATCTATGCTTGTACCCCCACCAGGTTGTGAACATGAAACAGCAGTATTTTGCAATTTCTAGCTACCACGGTAGACCAGTGGCATCTCAGAGCAAAATACTGAAGCTGGGTTGTTCGCGTTCACTTCTAAATCTTGAAGCCATGCATGATGGAATCCATTAATTAACCCTTTGTTGAACTATGACTGGGAGAAAGGAAGTTTGCAGCTATTGCAAAACTTTTCTCTTACTCTACTATCTTGTTGCAGTCATTAGAAGTGTTAGCAGCATCAACAACAACGTCAGGTGCAGGACCTTATTTTGTTCTGGTATCAGTTTTTATGTTTCTGTTTCAAAATATATTATATATCCAGTCAAGGTTGAGCATATGTAGACATTGGTGAAAGGCTGGCAAAAATGCACTTTCATTGCACATTGCACTATTGCTGACTATATTTCACTATTGCTGAGTATTTTATTCTTTTTCAGTTAATCCTGCATTTGAAGATGACGATCTTAAAGGCAAAGAAAATGGAATGCCATCTGCTACCTCTGTTCCAGCTGCAAGTATTACATGTCAGTTATCACAGATTTACAAAACAATGTACAGGAAGGATTATTGTTTTCTGAGTCTCACAGAGTATTTAAACCAGCTGTAACTGCAGTTCCTTAATAGGCTCTTCTTACTCTCTCCCATACCTAGTGACCATTGAGCTGCTCCTGCCACAACATAGGCCTGTCCAATCCCCCCTTCTTTTGACACTGAATCCAAGCCAGGAGTGAGAAACAATAACAATGGGTTTGGTTGCCATCCTGCAAGGATACGAGTTTTTCTAATACTCCTTCTGTTCTCATCCTGATGGCCAACAAGCACAATGCACTGTATATGATTTGGTACATCTGTAATTCTTCTGCAAAGGGTATGCAGTCCATGGCTGAGATTGTACTTTTGGGTACCTTGTGCAGGAATGCATTTATGGGCCTTACCCGAGATGATCCTTGTACAGTGTGACCACACACAGTCCTACTTCACAGGAAGGCAAGCCTCTGTTGGTCATTCACAGCATTCCTATCTCTCTGGCTCCACTATCGCCTTAGTGGGTCATCGAACTCCAGTCAGCAGGTGCACAAATCAAAACATTCAAAACATTATCCTCTGTGTCATGGGTCTAGCTTTAGTTATGTCAGATTCAAACAATAAGATATGCGAAATAATTATGTTAAGGGCATTGACAGTGCTCTGACTGAGAACTGCCAAGAATGAAAATAAATTCTATCAACCTGCAATAAATTCTTGCAACTGTAAATTTAGTCCAGGCTGTTTATAGTGACACCATAAATAAAAACAAACAAAAAAAAAAAAAACAAAACAATACAAAAAAAAGCTCACCCCTGTCCATCTTCAAGTGCATCTTGGATCTATGGATGGTTAATGCAGGACTGCCCCCATTCTACTAATGGACAGAGACAACTCCAAAATGCTTTATCCTATGCATGGGTCTCTCAGATTATCTATGGTATGGTCCCATTTATTCTAACTAGAGGTAATATATAATTATTAACCATGAAATGAGTAATGTCAATCTTACACCATGTGGGATACATTAATTCAAGCACCAAAAAAGAAAAACAGCTAGGCTTAAAACAGCCCACAAGGGCAGCAAGCCTAGTACTTAGCTATGAACCATATTCATAGCTGTAATGAGCTCCCCTGTTTATATTCTGGAACATTTCAGTTCCAAAGAATTATTTTTACTCCAGGCCATGAAAAACAAGAGGCACTGAGCCACTTTGTACAGTGTTCTAGATCTGTGTCAGGAAAAGTGGTATAACTCCTACGGTAATTTTACTCAGCTAAAATAACCAGTCTGACAATTCACTTAATAGGATTTCATTTTGAAGCATTTATACTTTGCAGTATCTGGTTTCTATAGTCAAAGGACTGAACTTCCATACCAGTAATGCTACCTGCAGTAAGGTGAAACTCTGGGATTGATAAATGGTGGTGTAAGAATTGGAGTTTCTGAATGAAATTAAAAGGGCAGTTATAGAGGAGAGGCTGGACTCTGCCCTTCTGAGCTGGGAATTTCTGGTTAAAGCCTTATAGTGCCTGCATATTTGAATTGTTTCTTACTGAAATTGGTGTGCCTTGTTTGCTGTAGCATAGACTAGATCCAGGCCTGCTGAATCTAGCTGTGTTTGTATAACTTGAGCACTAATCCAGGCCTTCTTAAAAGTATTCAATTGTATTTATTACTGCTTGGTAGTAACCTGATTAAAGTGTAGCTATCATTCTAAGCCTTTTGGTTTAAGCACTTGGGCTTCAGACCAGTTGTTTTACATTAAGAAGGTTTGTGGTCTGCACTGTTGTGGCAGGACAGGTAGCTTATATCTTTCTAAGTTGGGAACTGCTGATTGAGGGCTCAGTGTCTGTTATTCTAAAAGTGTATTAGTTCTGGTTTAAGTACTTGGGCTTTAGGCCAGTCATTTTAAATTAAGAAGGTTTGTGGTCTGCACTCTTGTGGGAGGAGAGGCTAGACTCTGCCCTTCTGAGCTGGGAATTTCTGGTTAGAGGCTTATAGTGCCTGCATATTTGAACTGTTTCTTACTGAAATTGGTGTGCCTAGGGTTACCACCTGTCCCACTTTGTGAGGGACAGTCCCTCTTTGGGCAGTTGTGTCCTGCTAAAAAATTGTAAAAATGGGAAATGTCCTGAGATTTTAGGACAAAATTATTTCCTATATTTTATGTAATAGTTGCATAAAACAGTTATTCTGTATCTGAAACACCTAAATGTTATAAGAAACAGAATAATCAACTAAAATACTACACAAATAAGCTTTTATTTAGGCAAAAAATTGAAGTCCTGTCCTTTGTACTGGTCGTGGGTATGTTTTGGCCTGCAAAATCTGATGTTTGTAACAAAAATGTCCCACTTTGGGTATTAGAAAAGGTGACAACCCTAGGTGTGCCTTGTTTGCTGTTGCGTAAACTAGATTTAGGCCTGCTGAATCTAGCATTGTTTGTATAACTTGAGCACTAATCCAGGCCTTCTTTTTTGGAGAGGGTTCCCCTGCACCCCAGTGGCAGGAGTGTGCAGTTAGAACTTGTCTGATTGAAGACTACAGGAACAGTGCTCAGTTTTGAAATTTTTTTACTGGTTAATTGGGTAGTTTATTTAAAAGCCTTTTCTGATTGATTGTAGTCATCTAAAGCTGTTTTAAGTGTATTTTTTACTGTTTTTTGCCTTATCTTAAAAAAAAAACATTTTCCTTGTTTCTCACCTTTCTAAGCTAGTATAGTCCAGTTTTCAGGCTAGTGCTGAATTCAGGGCTGTGTTACAAGTTTCTGAGTTGCCCATACCTTACTTGGATAGAAGGAGGTTTCTCTGTTCACCTGTGAGAGAGGGAGCTTTGAGCAGCCATCTGTCCCTGGAGGAGTGGTTCCAGCCCAGAAGTTAGTAGTTTATAGGCCATTTTAGGCTAATTTCTATCTCTTTCATTTCCCTTCTGTAAAAACTGGGTTTGCACGGTTTTGCACGTCTGGGCAGCACTGGTTAGCTAGGGCTAAATTATTCCCAGCTCCACCAAGTCTCCTCTTCAGTTTTTCCCTTGAAAGTAGTCTAATTCTCAACCTAAGCACTTAAAATCATCCTACAGTCCAGCACTTGCTCAGACCTAATAGCAAGCACTAATATATCCTGACACTTGATTGCCCAGCAGGGCAAGGCTCATTATTCACCCCTCACCAACCAAGCAACTAAGCAGCTCACCCTACTATTCAGGCATGACCAAAGGGCAATTTCAGGTATACTCTCCAGTCCAGCTGGTGAACCTGGGTATCCTGAGGCAATGTTACAACTGCCTCATGTACACAGACCCTCTTCTCCTACCACAAAACATTAACATATGCGAGAGATGCAATTATATAGCTAAATTGGAGGCCAAGCACTCTCCACCCAAGACTGGAATAGGCAGTCATGAGGAGAAGGTTAACACTTGCACCACACCTCCAGCCTCACACAGACATACTAAACCAGCACTGGCAAAAAATACGCATAAATACACAAAATCATACTCGGAGGCTCTAAATAAAACCTGCAAAAGCATCAGAGACCTCCAAAGCAGATACCCAAAAAAACTGCACCTCCCGTCACAAACCAGACAACACATAAAACATAAAATCAGTGTGCTGCACAATCACAGCCCTTAAGGCGAAATAACATACCTAACACACTAGTAGTAGGTGACTCTATAGTCAGGCATACTGACATCCCACTCACTAGGCTGGACAAGGAGAAGGTTACTGTTAGCTGCCTGTTGGGAGCCAGAATCCGCCACATAACACAAGCACTCAGGTCACTCCAGAACAAGTACAAATATGACTCTGTCATTGTTCATGTTGGTGTGAATGACCTGAGATGTACCTCCCTGGACTACATGAAAAGAGACATGGAAGAGCTCTCTGATCACATAGCCCAGGCGAGTATGACCTTGACCCTGAGTAGCATCCTGCCCTCACCAAGAATGATACCGCAGTATAAAGAAAAAATGATCAGTTTCAACAATTCGCTAAGCTTCTGGTGTCATTCAAAGGGGATCCAGTGTCTGTCAGCCTGGGACGGCATGCTCGACAAGCCTCATTGCTTCACAAGAGACAGCTTGCACCTGTCACCCCTAGGCTTTTGAATACTGACCAAGGCTCTTGCTGCCCCCATAGTACCTTTTTAGGTACGGCTCACCATTCCCCACTTGGGAATTATAGAAAAACTCAGCAGCCTGAACATAAACCGCTAAGTCATGAGATGGGTTGCCAACTGGCTTACCAACAGAACTCACACGGTAAGAATAGCGGGCTCTAGGTGCGACTAAACCAGTCACAAGTGGTGTCCCACAAGGCTCGGTCCTGGGACCCCTACTGTTTGGCATATACTTCTCATAAGTACAGGCAAACACAGGAGGACTATGGCTAACCAAGCTCACTGATGACTGCAAACTGGGAGCCATAATTGACTCTCTGGCTGACACGGACATTCTCCAAAAGGGCCTTACTGAGATGGACACCTGGTGTCAAAGTCATGGTCTCAAGCTAAATGCCAAAAAATGCATAGTCATCCTGTTTGGGGAAAAACAAAACACCCATGAATTACCACATAGGTGGCAGCCCCCTTAATACAGAAGAGGTAATAAGAGATCTGGGGACCCAGGTAGATACTAATCTCTCCTTTGACAATCATATTGCCAAAGTAGTTACGAAATCCTTCTATGTAGCCCATCTAATTACTAAAGGGTTTGCATCTAGAAATAAAGAGGTTATAGTGCCCCTCTACTCATCACTTATCAAACCCATCATAGAGTACAATGCCCCATTTGGGATGTACCTCACAAGATATTTCCAACAGCTGGAAAGGCCACAAAAATACCTCACCAAGAGGATTACTGGCCTCAAACATATGTTCTATGCAGCCCGACTGGAAAAACTACGGGTGTACTCAGTGGCATATCGCTTACTCAGAAGTGATCTCTGCCTGACTTACAAAGCCATGTCCAACTCAGAATTGATGTACATGCTCCACCTAAAGAAATCCAAGTCACTGCGAGCCACTCGCTCTAGTGAGCTAAACCTCGCCACAACAATAAATAGAACATGCTGGAGGGATAGATTCCTGTCACAGAGACTCCCCATGCTTTGGAACAAAATTCCTAACTACATTAGGCAGAGCCCCTCACTAACACTCTTCAAGAGAAGCCTTGACGAGTGGATGGGTAACAGAAAATACACCCCTGGGATCACTTCATTGGTTCTTCTTGACAGAGGCTCAGTTAATTAATCAATGGGGCAGCTAAAGCTGACACACTCTGGCTACGCTTATAAATGCCCCCGGGCAGATAGCCTAGTACCTACCTATGAACCTATAAGATCAGGAGTTTCTGAAATAAACTTTAAAACAAGGTTTAGAAATAATGTCGTAACATCATGATATCATGTCATTCAAACCTCATGGGGCAGATACGACAGAAGTATATAACATTTTCTTTGAATTGCTGGAACTGACGATAATGCTTATTTCACAAACACAGTATTTTCATAGTACATTATTTTATTTTATTATTTTTATATTTGCTGTTTGGTTAGGTGCAGACCCTTTTTAACCATGACCTGAAACAGATGTAGCTATACAAACAGGTGTAGATGCTATGACAAGGTCAGACTTTTACAGTAAGTTTAAGTAAAGAATTAGCAGATCAATATTTACAGGAAACTCCAACTTACTTTGGCTACTTTATACAGACATTCATTTTCAAACAGACATTACTTAGACCATATTCCTTAACAAAAGCACATTGTTTTATTCTTTTGACCTACTAAAGTGCTTCTATAGCATTTAAGTCAGTTGTACATGGTTAGAAACATGTTTGTATTTGTATATGTTTGCATATATCCATTTATGAGGACTATGCCATAGGGAGCATCTGAAACTTAGCAATTGTCAATGTTATAGATACATTTGTATGACTCCTTTTTGTTTTTAATCATTATGACTGGTGGTGAGGCATTCCAGGCAGTAATGGCAGGATTAAATTGAGGCCTGTACAATGTGAACACCTGCCCATTTTTCTTGTGGATACCATAAGAAATAGTCTTATGGGAAACTTAGTTGTGAGTGGCTGCCATTAGTTGGAGTATCTTCATTTGCATGTGGAGGATGTTTGAAACAGGGTCATTCTAGCTCTTACTGCTATCTGGTTAGTTTTCCTTAAAGTGAGACTGTGGTGTTATCTGGTATGCTAGTATGAGCCAGTCTGACAGCATCACAGTTTACATCCCCTGATTGCAGGAACTCCCTAGTCAGCCTCAGCAAAAAGCTGAGATCCCTCATACAATCCTCCAAAGCTAGTTACGAAAATAAAATTGGCACTGATTCTAAAGACAACCACAAAGCATTCTACAGCTATGTCAAGAATCTCAATGGTGACACTCAGATCTGTTCTGAGCTATAGCACAATGGCACTAGATATACAGAACCAATTGATATTGCCAACATCCTGCCAGATAGGTTCAGTGCAACCTTCACCCCCCCCCCCCCCAAAGGGCCCATTACTATACTGGAAGAATGCAAAGCCCCTGTAATCATGGCTGCACAAGTAAAGACTGCACAACAAAGCCAAGAACACAGCATCCATGGGATCTGACAACATCCCAGTCTGCGCTCTGCACGAACTATAAATGAACTGGTACCCCACCTAAGAACCATGTTCAGTCATAGCCTCATTTCAGGCTTTGTGCCTACTGAATGGTGCACAACAATGGTTATCCCACTCCACAAAGGGGGCTCCACCACGGACCCAGGGAACTACTGCCCCATTAGCCTGACGAGCCTGGTCTGCAAGGCCATAGAACATATCATCTTGGAGCTTATAAACAAGGACATAGGTAACCTCCAGACTCTGGACCCCACTCAGTTTGGGTTTGTAAAAGGTAGGTCATGTCTCCTAAACCTGATTGACTTCTTTGAAGCAGTGACCAGAGCCATGGATGAGGGTAAGGTGGTGCATACAGCCTATCTTGACCTCGCCAAAGCTTTCGACACCAACCACCACTCTGGAATTATAGATAAACTCACTAGACTGGGCATAAATCCCTATGTCACAAGATGGGTGGCCAACTGTCTCACTAGAAGAACCCACACAGTGAAAGTAGCCAACTCCAAATACAACTTCAGAACAGTGAAAAGTGGAGTACCACAGGGGTCAGTCCTGGGTCCTCCCCTGTTTGGCATATACTTCTCAGAAGTCTAGGCTAATACAGCAGGTCTTTGGCTAATGAAGTTTGCAGATGACTGCAAACTAGGTGCCATAATAAAACCACCTAATGATGTGGACATTCTGCAAAGGGGCCTCACTAAGACTGATGCTTGGTGTCAAAGTCATGGCCTCAAGCTCAGTACCAAGAAGTGCATTCTCATTGCCTTTGGGAAAAACACTGTACCCATGAATTGCCACATAGGTGGCAGCCTACTAAACACTGAAAGTGTGATAAGAAACTTTGAGACACAGGTTGACAGTAGTCTCTCCTTTGATAATCACATCGCCACAGTAGTCAGGACATCTTTCTACATGGCACACTTCATCACAAAAGGGTTCTCATCCAGGAAAAAAGAGGTCATTGTTCCTCTCTACTCATCCCTCATCAGACCCATTATAGAGTGCAATGCCCTGTTTGGCATGTACCTCACAATACATCTACAACAACTAGAAAGGCCACAGAAATACCTCACTAAGAGGATTACCAGCCTCAAACAGAGTCCATACGCAGACTGTCTCAAAAAACTCCAGCTCTACTCCGTCGCTTATCGCCTACTCAGAGGCCACCTCTGCCTAACATACAAAGCCATGTCAAACTCAGATCTGTTGGACATTCTACACTTAAAGAAACTCCAATCCCTCTGAGCCACACGCTCTAGGGACCTAAACCTTGTTGCCACAATAAACAGAACATGCTGGAGGGATAGATTCCTGTCCCAGAGACTTCACATGCTCTGGAACAGACTACCCATTCATGTCAAGCAAAGCTCCTCATTAGCCCTCTTTAAGAAAAATCTTGACAATTGGATTGGGAAATAGGAAATTCACCCCGGGGATCACTTCTGTGGCTCTGCTTGACAGGGGTACAGGAAAATAACTTTCTTGGGTGGCGAAAACCAGGGAACTTTTTTGGCTAGGCTTATATAGACCCCAGGGCTGATAGCCTAGTACCTACCTATGAACCTATGAACATGTGAGAGAGTTTGTATATGTTTTGCACAAGGGATGAGTTTAAGTTTACTATTGGTAGACAGTATTCTATTCTGAGAATCAGCACCAAATTCTGAAATCTCTAATAACTTTAATACTTAATATGTTAAAGAGCCTGCAAGTAAACTTTATTTGCTGGAAGAATTTCCTTTCCTCTGAATGAAGAGTGAAGGTCAGGTTCTGGCCAATAATTAATCTTAAGTAATTTTGTTGAGTGACTTGAGATACTGGGTTTCCATATAGTTCTTTTATTTTAATTGTGTGTGTGCTTGTGTGTGTGTGTGTGTGTGTGTGTGTGTGTGTGTGTGTGTGTGTGTGTGTGTGTGTGCATGTGTGTATCTGTGAGTATATATGTATACATACATTTTAAAATATATTTGAACAGGTGACATATATGACAGTTTCTTTTGATCATTGATGAACTTTGAGAGAAAATATGTCAAACACGTTCACTAGTGACTGTGAAGAGGTTAGACACTGTTATTTGTGCTGGCATTTCTGGCTGTTTTTTTTGCATGATTTTGGATTGGCCTGTATGTTGTATGCCAGCATGATTGGCTGTGACATTGTGGATGGGTTCTTACATGTCAATTTGTGGTCTGTTTGTACAGAATGTTTTGGAGACAGTATCCTTTTGCATTTCTAGCTGTGCATGTTTGTGGGGAACAATTCTAAAGGCAAACTGTCTCAGATTCAGCTGATCTGCAGATTATGTCATTGGAATGTTGATAGTTGCTCTGTGTTATTGTTAGAAGCTGAAAGACAGCTGTTGGTTGATTTTCAAAATATGAAATGAACATTAGAATTGGAACAGTTGTGACAGTTACGCTAGTCTAGAAAAGAGCCTGTTGAAGACAGTTACAGAAGTCAGTTGTCAGTTCATAGGATCATAGGAGATTACTAGGCTATTGACCAGGAGGTCATTTTAGGCTTAGCCATTTCAATCCAATGTAATACCATAGAGGTACTAGTCAATACCCAGGATTGCATTTGGTGATGACTGCCCATGTTCAGGAGGGTTGTGGGTGTTATCCATGGTAAGAATTTATGGTGCCCTATCCACTCATCCAGGTTCATCTTGAACAGTGTCATATAGGTGCTCTGTTTCACATGAACTGGTAGTCTGTTCCAAAGACGTGTCAGTCGCTGGGTGAAAAATCTGTCCCTCCAGCTTGTCCTATTTAAGTTGCAGGCCATATTTAAGTCCCTGGAATGGGTAGCCTGAGATCCATTTGATTTACGGATATGCAATAAGTTCATTAGGTTTGGTACTCGGGTTGCTCTGTAGGCCAGGCATAAGTCTCCCCTAAAAATCCTATGTGATACGGAGTATAGTGACAGGGATTTTAGTTGGCCCATGTAAGGCACATGCTGGAGGCCATTGATCTTCTTTGTCAAAAACTTCTGAGATCTCTCTAATTGCTGTAGGTGCTTAGTCCGGTACATACTAAATGGGGCATTATACTCAATTATGGGCTGGATAAGTGCTGAGTATAGGGGGGTTATAACTTCATTTGCTCTTGAGGTGATGCCTTTACTAATCAAGTGGGCTACGTGGAAAGCTTTCCTTACAATGGTAGACACATGCTGGTCAAAGTTAAGGTCACAGTCAACCTGTGATCCCAGGTCCCTTACCACTTCATAGATACTTAGGTTATTGTTATTGATTTGATAGTGTGAAGGAACATTGTGCCAAAGGGAATGATGATGCATTTCTTTGTGTTATGTTTGAGACCATGACTACTACACCAGTCGCTGGTCTGTGTGAGGCCATCCTGGAGTATACTGACATCATTTGTGGATTCAATGATTGCACCTAGTTTGCAGTCATTTGCAAACTTGGTCAGCCACAACCCTTTAGTTTTGATCTGAACTTCTGAGAAGTATATAGCAAACAGTAGGGGACCCAGCACTGACCCCTGTGGCACCCCACTGGTACCATGTCTGCTGGTTGATGTGGAGTAACCCACTTTGATATTTTGTGTCTGGTTTGTGAGCCAGTTGTCAGCCCATCTTACAACGAAGGGGTTTACATTCAGTTTGCTAAGTTTATCGGTAATGCCTGAATGTGAGAACATGTTGAAAGCCTTTGCCAAGTCGAGGTCTGCTGTGTGCACATATTTGCCCTCATCAATGGCCTTGTCACACTTTCAAAGAACTCCACCAGATTTTGCAGGCAGGATCTGCCCTTCATGAAGCTGAACTGGGTAGGATCCAGGGTTTGGAGGTAACCTATGTCTTTATTTATGAGGCCCATAATGATATGTTCCATGGCCTTGCAGATGAGGCTGGTCAGGGTTATGGGTCTGAAATTCCCCAGGTCCATTGCTAGGCCACCTTTGTGGAGGGGAGTAACTGTAGCTGTTCTCCATTCCACAGGAACAAAGCCTGTGGTTAGGCTATGATTGAAAAGGGTATTTAGTGGTGATGCTAGTTCATGTTTTAGCCTGTTTAGAAGACAGCCTGAGATGTCATCTGGTCCTATAGAGGCCATGTTCTTTGCCTTGGACAGGGCTTTGAGGACATGCTCTTCAGATATGTAAGGTGGTGGGATGTTTGGGGGAGGGTTTTTTGTAAGTTAGGAGGGGATAAGGGAGTGAAATTTTTGCCAAACCTGTCTGCTAGCAGGTTTGCTATCTCTGTGGGATCAGTTTGTGTGATACTGTTGACCAGCCATTTTGCATGCTTGGGTCCTTCTCTTTAGGTTGCATACATAGCTATAAAAGGCCTTATAGTTATCCTTGGCAGTACTTGCTAGATTTCTCTCAAAAGAGCTCTTCGAAGATTTGACAAGTCTTATTTTCCTGTTAAGGCTGAGGAGGGTGCTTTTCCATTGTTGGGTCCTTGTCTTTGCTTTCTAGGACAGCAACTTTTTGCATTGATTGTAGAGTTTGTTGATGCTGGAAGCCCACCATGGCAGCTTGATTTTACTTGGAGCTCTGGCTTAGATTCTATCTGATGCAGCCTGGTTTATACATTATGCAAGTGATTGTACAGCTCTTTAAGCTTTGGCGTAGTTACCACGTTCAGCTTGGGATGGGGCTTGGAATGCATTTATAGCTTCACCTAGGTGGGTATAGTTTGCCTTGGTGAAGTGTTTAGCCTGATTTCACCCTTTGTGAATTTTGGTGTTAGTGTCAGTTAGAAGGTGGCTGACTTGTGGTCAGTTTTAACTAATGAGGGTCCAACAGTAGCAGCAGTGCACTTTTTTGACATGTTGGTGTCAGTTAACAGCCAGTTGTGAGGAGTTTACAGATGTACTGTGCAGTGGACACCCAAAAAAGGACCCACCAAGAACTGTAAGCCTTTCTTTGCTCTATTGTAATAATTTAGTTTATATCAGGGACAGTGTTCTTTAGTCAGACAAGGAAATTATAACTAATCAGTTAGATCAGTTAGAGTTTTTCTAAATGGTGGATTTCTATCCTTCAGTAGTGATTTCATTTTCCTGGTGATTGAGTTCTGTTTGTTTATTGGAAATTACTGTTTTATATTTTTAATCATTTTACTCATTATTAAATATTTTTATTAACTTACATTGTGGCTGGTCAATCAGTATTTTCTTTAGTGATTTGAGAGTGGTTATACTTGCCTTGGTAACTTCCAGGCCACTCCGAAAGCTTGGCTGCTTAGGTCATTTGCCACTATTTGTTTTAATATTTAATTTTCATAATTGAGCACCACTTTAAAGGGCATGAAGACACTCTGATTGTTGCCGCATTACCATATTATTTTTGGGAAGGGACACAGCTGGAAATCTGTGTCATGCTTTCTCAGAAGTGTTTGGATGTGTGAGATTTAATTTATTTAAGTGTGAATATATCAGTGGTCTTAACCTGGGACACATTGCTCTGAAGTGTGTAATAAAGAGTTACATTGGGGTGGACAGAAGTATACAGTCCAGTCCCAGGTTATAGACCATGTTCCTTTTGTGCTCATAGGGGGAAATTGTGGGATATTACTCCAGTTTAAGTGACAGTCTCTCATTGGAGTCAATAGGGAGGATTGAAGCTCCTTAGTTACTGACCCAGGATAGTGGTAGACATCACATTATTTGGTGGCAGTTCAGTGGGATATTATATGGACGTCACATTGACCACTATCATCTATACAAAAAAGCATCCAAATGCAGTGATTGCAAATGTAATCAAATATGTTACATTTGCAGTCACTTGAAACAACTAAAAACATTCCTTTTATATGGGGGGGGGGTCTGCCCCCACACCACAGGAAATGAAATATACTAACTCCATGGTCACACGACTGTGAAAAAAGAGGATAACTCATGAAGTATATTACAGTTGAACTGTTGGAGTTCATCTGTAATATATTTTGACCACTTTAACCAACAAAAAAAATTACCAAAACCAGCGGCACATGATAAATGCATGCTGCGAGAAAAAAAACAATGGCACCCATACATATCCATATACTTAAATATGTGTGTGTGTGTGTGTGTGTGTGTGTGTGTGTGTGTGTGTGTGTGTGTGTGTGTGTGTGTGTGTGTGTGTGTGTGTGCGTGTGTGTGTGTGTGTGTGTATATCTATATATCTATATATATATATATATATATATATGTGTGTGTGTGTGTGTGTGTGTGTGTGTGTGTGTGTATATATATATATATATATATATATATATATATATATATATGTGTGTGTGTGTGTGTGTGTGTGTGTGTGTAGAAGTGCAGTGTTTCATGACTTTGAAAGCTATAAAAAACTTAGGACTGCTACACAGACAGTGGCCAGAAGCCGTCTTTCTCTGATGAATAAATTATATTAAAAGCTGTTAAACATTTCACTCTGTCACACGTTTTTGTATACATGCTTTGGTTAACAGCTGTTCAGGAGGCATCCTAGGCAGAAGTGATGAAGTGCCTGAGATGGGTGGTAGAAAGCACAGTGTGTGACAGATGAAGAAATGAGGATAAGAATAGAAGCTAAAGTAGCTCAAATTGCAGAAAAGGTAAAAAAATAACACATAACGATGTTCTGGGCACATGTACAAAAAATCAGAAGACAATTTGGTGAAGAAGATTTGGGACATACAGAAAGAAGGCTAGAGGAAATGAGGGTGTCCATCAAAGAGGTGGATGAATTTTGTGAGAGATCTGCAACAGCAACAGTCAGGCATGAGTATCAAAAAGATAGGAGAGTGGCACTGAATAGAGAGAGAGAGAGAGAGAGAGAGAGAGAGAGAGAGATGGTGACATTTTACATGACACCCTGACCCCAGGTAGAAAATGGGAGAAAGGGCTTTGATGATGCTGATGATGAGGAAGCATCTCAGGATGCTATCAGGGCCCATTTATGAGAGAGTTTTTATCTTTATGGGAATCACCCTTCCTAATTTTTGCCATACTTTCTTTCCTATGTTGTATATATTGTTTAATTTGGGATTCTACCAAGGCAATTTGTTTCTGGGGCTAGTTCTGGATTTACTTCTGGTAGGTACAGCAACCTCTATGAAACCATTGACATGGGTGTAAAGAGTTTCTGAGAGCAGTTCAGTCTAGGTTGCTGTGTTCTCAGGGTTTGGAGGGGCATTGGATTTTGACAAACCATCACTTAATAAAAGGTAGTTTGCCTTAGAATAGTTCCTAACTGTTACTCAATTTATTGGGGTTAAAGAGTTGATTCTGATTTGAAAGGAGATGGCTTAATGGTAGAACCTTACAATGGAGGGCGAGGTATGGGGTGGTGGAGCATTCACCCATATTTGTCAGTACAAATCCAGTATGTTGGAGCCTCTAGAGGCCATTTTCACTATTTGGTTAAGGGTGTTTGTATTCATGAAGTGTGCCTGTAGATTTGAGGCCGCATATGATTCCCAGTCTATACAGGGGAAGTTAAAGTCTCCCATGAGTAGGGCGTTACGTTGGATGATTAGTGTCCACAGTAGGTCCAACTATGCACTATGGGCTTCTTGGGGCATGAAAGGTGACCTATAGATAGCTAGAGGTGCAGTAGAGAGTCGATTATCCAGACATCAATCATCTGAAATGTCAGTTATCTGAACACAACCTTCCTAAGAGTTGCATCTGTACGTGCGTCTTTCCCACACCATGGAATTTAATGTTTGTTGCCACTTCCACTCTATTCATCTACAAGTCAACAAGTAAGTGTGTGTGTGTGTGTGTGTGTGTGTGTGTGTGTGTGTGTGTGTGTGTGTGTGTGTGTGTGTGTGTGTGTGTGTGTATTTCATCCTGTAAAACTTGCATCTTATAGCAGTGAAACCTAGAAATTGTGCTTTGCTGATTGACTTCTATACCTAAACAGCAATCAGTTAGGTACAGTAGCTCAGAGGGTGTTCTTTAAGGCATTAATTACCCATGCTCAAGTCATTGTTTCAGCTGTAGTCCCACTGAAGAATTCTCTTGCAAATGCTCCACTGCCCATCCTTCTAGAAAGGAGCCTTGATCCATGTATAGATTTGAAAAAGTGTCTCTCTACATTCATCTCCTTCTGTATGCAATTATGAAACATATTTAATGCATTGACATTTTCAGACTTGTTTCCAACCCCAGGGTATTTTCTGAGTATATGTTAGTAATGGCCCTTCTTAGGCAAACTGGGATCAAAATTTTGCAGTTGATCTGCTATTTAGCCTTTGACTTGATGGTCCTTTCTGGAGTTGCCCTTCAACATTTCTTGATGGCTTGATGGCAGTTACAGCTTGTCTAGCACTATATTGATTGCGACACCATTTTTGTTAAACTGGTTGCTTTTTTGGACTATTTGGACTGTTGCTAACTGGAGTTTCTGCATGCTAATGAATTAGATTTTTATTTGTGCCATAGTGTACTGTTCTAATTCTACCTTCCAAATGACTCTGCCAGTTTAGTAATTTGTCATGTCAACATTAGAATAGCAACATTAATATTAGCTGTCTGGACAATAATATACTGTACAGTTTTGTACAGATGTTTTTTGTCTGGTTCAATTATATGTTAGATTATTCGAACAGTTTGATTAGCCGAACTACCATAGGTCCCAATTAGTTCGGAGAATCGACTCTCTACTGTATGCTTGTTATTGATGTATATTGAGACACCTCCACTTTAACCCTTGTCTGTGCAGCTATTGGTCTAAAAGAGTGGAAGGCACTGAAGCCTTGCACTGCAGGCATACTTTTTGCTGCCTTAAACCATGTCTCAGTGACTGAACAGATATCTATAATTTTGATTGTGAGAAGGGCTTGGAGCAAGCATAATTTTTATTTAGGCTCCTGGCATTGAACAGTAATACCCAGAGGTTCAGTTGAGTTGATTTTGCTATGTTGTTAGGTTTGTCAATTTGGCATTTCCTAAGAAGGCACTATGGGGTGGATAAAGTTTTAGCCAGTATTTGAAAGCCTAGTGGGGACATCCTTGGAAAAGCAATGTGGTCCGTTAGCAATGTCCTCCTAAGATATTGGATCCTTTTAGAATGATGCCAGAAAGACAGCCAATTGTTAAAATCAATCATCGTTTGCTCATATTGTGGCATCATCCTTGGTGATGATAACAGGCTGCTCAGGCTCCAGCCTGAGATACATAGTCTGAAAGCTCCATAATTTCTCTCTTCATATAGTCCAGGGAGGTACATCTCAGCTCATTTATACCTACATGGACTATGATGGAATCCTACTGCCACCTGTGATGTAGTTGTCCAAGAACAAACTTACAAATGCAATAAAGTAACTTTTTTCAATAAAACAAGGAAATAAGCAGAACAGTACAAAGCAGTATCACCACACAGGTATCTATAAGTGTGTGCAGCTTAAACATTTAAACAGAATTGAAATGAAAGCTTTTTTCTCTTTTCTTTTGATGCAAGGCTTGTTACTCACAGTTAAAGATTTTCCACACCTTTCCACTTCTTGTACTTACATGCATTTATATATATCTGTATATCTCTATATATACATTTATGTGTACATACACACAAACACTCACACAGACAAACAAATGCGCACAAACACATTTAGCAACTCAAATGACTGACTGAAACTCAGCTAATGTCTGTGTTAGTAATGTAAATGGTGATCCTTTGTGCATATGTGCATATTTTATTGAATAGAATTTAAAATATGTGTAGTTTCTTGATGGAGTATTATGTTTGATCACATACCTCTCAACTTCTTAGAGCAAGAAATCTGGACATAGCCATAAATAAAAGTGAAATAAAGGCCCAAAAATAGGGACAAGTTTTAAATATTGCTCTTACAAACTTAGAAAATTGATAGAGTAACATGTTTTGCATTAGCATGAATTTTCTGAAGGATATGAAGTCTGAAACTCAAATCTGTGTTATTATTTTCCAACTTTAATCTTTAACGATTTGCCACTAATTTGTCAGAAAACCACAAGTTTATGAAAAACAGGCCAAAAATAAGAGGCAAAATCTGGACATTCTGTGTAAATTTGTACAGTTGTGGAGATATGCCTTCTTTTAAAAATTAAGAGCATATTTACCCTTGCCTTCAGAACAGAACTATTTGGGAACCTCCTGACAAGTCTTATCAGCTTTGCTGATCTGAGATGTTGGTGCTTTGAGGTGTTTAGCTATGATGAGGGGGGCTACAGTCTGGTACCTAAAGGAGTCTACATGCTAAAAGGTCTGTGTTGTATCACATCTCTTCACCCACTATTCTGACAAATTACTCTGATAGCTATGCTGTACTGTCTGTATATGTGTGTGTGTTTTTGTCTTATTTGTATTTGCCTGTAGTGGTATTTGAGTTAATGACCTGTTGTGCTCTGTCAGAGGTTCATTGTTGATAAACTGTGGAGAAAAGAAGGCTCTATATTATAATAAAGTCATTAGCATACAACAGATCCAGTGGCAAAAACATAAAGCATAAGTAGAGTGGTGGCCCAAATACTGACCCCTGGAGCACTCCAGATTGCAGAAGGGTAGGTTCTGACAAAAAAATTACTGAACTTTCCTCTGAAGTACCAGTTTCTGAGCTAGCTGGTATAGTCTCCTTTCAACAAAATGCAGACAATTAATATTAAAATGATCATAAAGCCAAACCCTTGTTAATGTTAAACAGTGGCTGCTGCATCCCATAATTTCATGAGACACAAATATCTCAATATTTAAAATTCAAAAATGTAGACTACAGACAATGATTAAGTGGTTTGCTCTGGGAATTTGGCAGTTAAGGGTATTAAGTGTTACCAACTAATGCATGATCAGGTCATTTTGGATATCATTTTCGGGTTATGTCTAGCAGGGAAGATGGAATGGAAGTTCTGAAACTTTTTTTTATTGCAGAATTGATACTTAAGAAGTATAATAGGAGATGCAATAAATACAATGATAAAGGGAATGCTTTCTGCCCTAAAACTGTGATGGTCATTTACAAAATGTTTAATTTAAGTAGGCTTGTACTGGTGCAAGTTGAGTAGGACAAGGGTAAAGTGCTGCATATTCGTAAGAGGGGACAACTCATTGCTTGTAATGTAATCATACCCCTCAACTGTCCTTGATTTTCCCTCTTTCTTTTGCTGAGTCTTTCACAAAACTTGATTTTCTGGTAAATACCTGAGGATTACAGACAGTCGGTACTACAGGACATTAAAGTCTTCATACATTTTATACATAGGTTCATAGGATCATAGGTGTTTACTAGGCTAATGACCACAAAGGCCTTTTTAAGCCTAGCCATGAATCCTAAATCTCTGACAAGCTCTGCTACCTTTGATAAGTGTAAGCATGGGCCTAGGAGATGAACCATTTACAGGTTACCTGTGTCCATTAGAGACATAGGTTCTGAAAATATATGTTGATGCAAAGCCTGTTGTTCTATTAACTTTTTAAGTGAGTTAAAATTAGATTTAAAAACTGTCCCTGAGTTTTGGGCCTTTGTCCCCCCATTATTTATGTACTTGTCCAGAATTCTCGAGCAAAGAAATTGAGAGGTATGAACATAAGAATATAGGTACAGTTTTCCATGGGTGAACTAATGTCTAGCATAAGTAATGTGTGAAACAACATGCATTCAGTCAATATGTCTAGTTCAAGTAATGTACATTGTGCATCTAACAAGGTGAATACATCACAAAAAACTCTGTATTACACTCTGTGGTGACTGAAGTGATAGATTTAGTTGTCATTTCTGAAAAACTATGTTTTAGAGTATTGCCCCCCGCCAGTAACAGATGCTCCCCTTTGTAGTGTGGCCCTGTGGAAGGGTCATTAAGATGCTACTCTGACTCATGAGGGAGGAGCGTATGCAAAAATGGTGCTGCCTGATAGATTTTGAGCTTACGTGACAAAGCTAGAAAGGAGAAAGTCCAAGAGAAATGCAAGTAAATATTTCTTTATTGAAAAAGCAGCACAGCAGATATGTGATGCATACTTGTAATGGCTGAAGGCTTCATGTGTGCATGGTTCAACAAAGGATATAATTAAGTGGGGGGGTGGGGTATTACAACCAGCACTTGGAGATGAGGCAGGAGAATAAGAGGACCTTTTTCAAGATGAGTTTGGTGGAAAGTTTTATTTTATTTAATTTACTTTTCTTCATTTTATCCATTTTCAAATCGGGTAACTGTTCAAGTCATATGACATGGGAATGACATAGGAGGACTTTGTTCAGAGTCATCACACGGTAGACAAATGGAAGCTGAGGGAATCAAGTCTGTGACTCTATGATAAAGTGCATAGTTGTAGTCTCCTGCACTAAACTGTTGCATCATTTCATATCAGGAATCACATTGTGCAAGACCATCTGTTTGCATCAGCAATTAAGCAGAAATGCTAGAGGGGGGATGATGAAAACAACTATCAGCTCATAGTTTGGCAAGACAGCGCAGAGTTGTCACTTGTCTATTATATTATTCTGTGCAAGTCACTGAACCACACAGCATTAATGGGTTGTCCCTGAAAAGAGGCATTTATGCTTAGTGGATTTACAAAGTTAACAAATGAAATCAAATTAAAAAAATGGCTCATTCTATAGACTTGACAACTTGCATATGACCAGATCTAGAGCTGTGCACGAAGTGAAAAGACATCCTAGAGGTCATTTCTCAGTAACTGGAACTAGAACAAAAGAATTAGAAGGGTATAATTAAGCAAAAAACGATGAGTGGGTTTAGGTATGTTGAGGATTTACCCACAGCTGGTGTGGTTTGATCACAAAGGTGAAGCCTGAGTGATTAAACAATGTCAACTGTGAGTAAATCCTCAATATACTCTCACCAACAATTCAATTATTGTTATTATACAATGACATTACTTAAAAAAGAAATGACTTACCTTTCTTAAATCATGTCTTTGTATAATGACGCTATGGTGTCCCTCCCTGTTTCTTCATTCTTCAGCATTTGTTGATATACTGCACATGCATACAGGACTTACATCAGTGTTGTGGAAAACAAGCAACAGAGAAAGGAAAATCTCCATTGATTTTTATTATTATTATTATTATTATAAAATCTGTACACTCTAGAGGCACAAGAGAGACAGGGCAGAAATACAAGGAAAATCAAGTACGCTTCTTTACTTTTGCAGAACATACTTGATTTTTCTTGTATTTCCTCTGCCCTCTGTATGAACCTCTCAAGCTCTTAGCTCAAGACATGTAGACAAAGTCATAAATAAATGGGGCAAAGGCTCCAAAATGGGGACCAATTGTAAATGTTGCTCTTATAAACTTAGAAAGCTGCGAGAATTAAAAGATTGGATTATTGTGTATTGTCAGAAAGATATAGAGGCTGAAACTGAAATGCATGTCTTTATTTAGTGACTTCATTCCACAGTGATTTTTTGGAAAACCAAAAACTTTATGAGGAATAGACCAAAAATATGAGGAACCAAGTAAACATGGAATAAAACCTCATACAAAAGCAAGTAACCGAAAATAGTGACGTCGATACTAGTCCTGCAGTAAATTAAATATGATGGAAAAAAGAATCAACTTTTAAATAGCATCCAACTTCTTTAATAAAATTGTTAAGTGCTTTTGTCCAAATACATCAATTGGACTTCATCAGAACTATCATGAATAGTAACCCAGCCATCCATTTATATAAAAAAATTTAAATTTAAAATCCATCATATGACGAAATACTTTATGCTGCTTGACATTTCCTTAAAGTAATAGGAACTGATCAATAAATTGCATAAATCCCTAAAATCTGTCATTTGCTCATGTAAATATAAATGCATATAAAACAGTCCAATACCATATCTTTTTAATTTAGCAGATCTTAGTTTTAATACACTGCTCATAGAAATATGCATCATTCATTCCCAGTGGTGTACTGGCATTAAGTCTGGTCTGCCATAAAAGTTCCCTGTACTCCAGTTTGTATTCCCAAGGATAACATCTTGGGTTCATGGGAACTTTTTTAGAATAAAAAAGAACAATTTTTTATTACCATCACATTTTTCCTTGTGTTTGTAAAGTGCGTTATTTCTATTGAAATTATTAATATCGTAATTGTGGTCATATATTCTCTTTTTCAATGCACATTCTGTCTTACCAATGTAATAGGCATGACAGAAATCACAAATCATCAAGTAGACCACCCTTGTTTTATTGCAGTCAAAGTTATTATATGGTTTAAACTCCATATTGATGGTACTGAGTTTTAATTTTTCTCCCTGAGAAATGTATTTGCACTGGGGACACCTTCTGCATTTTCTCATACCCTTAATAGATTTGTCCCCAGAACTAACTTTATTTTCTGCATCTAGTTTTTCTTTGATATTAAAATGCCTTTTGTATATAAATCACGGCTTATTCCCTAGTACATCCTTACAATTTTCATCATATTTGATACATTTCCAATTCTTGTTTAATATATGCCTGACTTGACTGCTCTCAACTCAATATTTAATTGCCATAGTAAGTTTGTAATTGTCTGTGTCATTACTACCTTTATTCCCACCATGTTAATTGAAAGAATCATCACCTGTTAAGGGAAAGAATATCTTGTCTTTCCTCTTTTTGTATGACTTCATCACTAATTTTGTTTAAAATTGTCAAGGGATCCCCCCTGTCTTTAAATATTTTATATAAATTTTCAATTTCTAATGAAAATAAATCTTCCCTAGATATAAGTCTCGGTGCATAGACCATCTGGCCCTTAACTAAGGCTCTGTTTTGGTACATTGAATGGTTACTACTAAAGTGTAAGAAATTATTTGAATAGGTAGGTTTCCTAAACAACTTGAAAATAAATTCACATCTCTCAAAATCCATCATTATAGTAACATCCAAGAAGTTAATAGTGTCATAAGAATGTGTAGACATGAACCTCAAAAACTCAGTGGTGGAATTTAGGTATCCCACAAATTCATTGAACTATGAGTCACTACCTTTCCAAACGATGAATATGCTACCCAAAAATCTCAAGAATTTACAATATAATGCATTTAAATAGATGTAAAAACACTGTTTTGCTCCCAGTGCCACAGAACTATATTTGCATACAAAGGGGTACAAGCAGCGCCCATTATAACACCCTTTGTTTGTCTAAACTATTCACCTTCAAAAAAATATATAATTATTCTGTAGAATAATTTCCATGAAATCCCCCACCATTATGATCTCATTATTGGCCAAACTTTTAAGGCCAGTGCAGGCCTCCTTGAACCAGGCAAGGTCTGTTTTGTGTGAAATACATGAAAAAAGATTTATGACATCTATTGTTGCAAGTAAAATACCATCGTCAAAATATTCATTCCTTATGTTGGACAAAAAGTCCCATGAATCTTTGAGAATGTAGGGATATTGTTTCTGGAATTCTTTTAGCTTCCCATCTACATATACTGCCAAAGGGTGTGTTTTGGAATCAGTGGCTGCTACTATAGGACTCATGGTAGGGTTTTCAGCATTCTTATGTATATTAGGGATAGCAAAATTGGATAATCTACTTTTAAAAAATATACAGATTATAATCAATAACATTTTGGTCTATCAGATCTTTTAATAGGACATCTATATTAAAATATTTTCTATTCTCTTTGTTCATAGGAACTCTTATTATATTGGGTGTCATCATTTAAAACCATATACATTTTAGATGCATAATCAATTGCATTCACTAACACAGTCCCACTTCCCTTATCAGGTTTCATTATTTTAATTTCCTTATTACAAGACAAATCCTTTAAAAGTTTAGATTCTTCCTTGTTTAAATTATAATTCATACCAAACCTTTGTTTGTATAAATTTCTGTTGTCCCTTTCACGAAAGTTCTGGATTAATTGTAGAGTGGGATGCATGGGAGGATTTAAGTACGTCTCCAAGTAAACTTTTCTGTAGCATGGAAAGTATTATGTGAATACTGAAACAGCTTAAAGTTAAGTTTTCTTATGAACAGTTTCAAATCAGTCAGTAACTCACTAATATCAGTTTTAACCTTGGGCACAAATATAAACCCTTTACTAAACAAATTGTGATGTCTCAAATTAGTTTCCAAATCACTATATATATATATATATATATATATATATATATATATATATATATATATATAAATCTTAAAGCGTTTGTATTCAGTTACTATCATGTTGCCATTTGCAACCTAGTCAGTAATACATGTTTTAACAGGGCCCATATCATTGTTTATTACAGATGTATTTAAATTGTCCACTGATGTAGTAATAAAACACATGACATCAGTCTGATCTAAAGATGATGCAACCAACATAGTGTAGTCTGCCTGTCCTCTCCATTTTTGCTAAAACATTGGCCTAATTCCTTTGGGCTATTGTTATTGACCAACGCAATAGGGGAAATTGTTCCTCTTTTAATAAAACATCCTCATTGTATAGTTCTGCACCTTTTCCAAAATTATCTGGTTCTTCAACAGTACTGCTAAAATTAGAACCCTCACTGGCAAAATTTGATTTGCCTATATTGCAGTCTGGTTTGTGTTAGCTGTTCCGTTCCCATACTCAGCTTCATCCCTTTGAATTTTGTTTAGTATTCTCAGTTTTATTTTGCTCAATGTGTTTTCAATGTGGACAAATACTCTGTTATATTTTCTGGTCTTAATCTCAAACAATAAAGCTTTTTTTTAAAGAGGCATCCAACACGTTAACCTCATCAAGCAACCCTGCCATAATTTTTTCATTGTGTTGAATAAGGATTTCCATAATTTGTACCCGACAGTAATTGAACATGGAAATTAGTTAAACTATCCCATTTGGGATCTTCCAGACCCTCAGACCCTCCAGTACCTTCCTGTTAGCTATACATTCTTTCAGATACACATTATTTAATTGCAGCATTTTAAATCTGGTAAGTTTTTTTAAATCAATCCAGCTGTATATCAAGGGTGCCACTTAACCCTCTGGGTGCTCCGGGTCTGTTAAAAGCCATGTTCATTTTGTGCAGCCACAAGGATCAATCAAAACTGGTAAAGTCCTCCTTCACAACATTGTTCAAAGTATTTACTGAAATGGGTATCAAAATGCGAGATCGCAGAATGGTGTCATTCTGTTTGTATAAATCAGCTACAATGGGAATTAAAAGCTGGAACAATAGGGTAAGACAACAAGTAATTGATTTTATAGACTCAGTTGATCCAACCCCACTGGCCAGTAAACCATCACATTGTTACACGGTTCCAATTGGAAGTGCTCATTGCAAGAAAACATCTGTAGTGAGGACATAGTATGATTCCAATCAGGAAAACATACAACAAACCAAGTAAAGTTGGAATAAAACCTCACACAAAAACAAGTAACCAAAAATAGTGAAGCTGTAGTAAATTAATTAAGATGGAAAAAAAAAGAATCAGCTTTTAAAAAGAATGCAACTTCTTTAATAAAATAGTTACATGCTTTCATCCACATACATCAACTGGACTTCATCAGAACTACCATGACTAGTAAACATCCAAGAAGTTAATAGAGTCATAAGAACGTGTAGACGTGAACCCCAAAAACTCAGTGGTGGAATTCAGGTATCCCACAAATCTATCAAACTGTGAGTTACTACCCTTCCAAACAATTAATATATCACCCAAAAATCTCAAGAATTTAACAATATATTGCATGTAAATAGATGTAAAAACATTGCTTTGCTCCCAGTGCCACAAAACTATATTTGCATATAAAAAGGTGTATCAACTTCAGAAGGTCAAAGTTTCAAAACTTCGAACTTCAAATGTCCACGACCATAAGAATGAAGTTTTGAAACTTTGAAAACCTAATAAAAAATAAATAAAAACAACATTTTTTTAATGGTTTTGCAGGAGGGCAAGCCAACCCCCCCTACACCCCCCACACCCCCTGCTACTTAAATATACCAACGCTGAGATCCCACTACAGTGAGAAAAACAGTTGTTATGGGCTGTACAGAGAGCTCCATTCAAAATGTTTGACGTTTCAAAACATTGATCTTGGCTTTTTGAGGATCAAAGTTTTGAAACTTCGAGCCTCTGAAGGGGATACAAAAAGGCACAAGAGGCACTCATTACAACACCCTTTGTTTGTCTAAAGTACTCATTGTCAAAAAAATATAATTCTTCAGTGGAAAAATTTTCATGAAATTCCCCACCATTATGATCTCATTATTGGCCAAACTCTTAAGGTCAGTGCAGGCCTTCCTGAACAAGGCAAGGCCAATTTCAAGTGGAATACATGAGAAAAGATCAACAACATCTATTGTCGCAATTAACATGCCATCATCAAAAAACTCATTCTTTATGTTGGCAAAAAGTCCCATGAATCTTTCAGAATGTAGGGATATTGTTTCTGGAATTCTTGTAGCTTCCCATCTACATATACTGACAAAGGGTGTGTTTTGGAATTAGTGACTGCTACATTAGGACACATGGGAGGCTTTTCAACATTCTTATGCATCTTAGGAATGCGAAAAATTGTAGGAACCACTGGGTAATCCACTTTAAAAAATATATACAGTTTATACTCAATAACATTTTGGCCTATCAGATTTCTTAATAGGATGTCTATTTTAAAATATGCTGTAATCACTTCATTCATAGAAACTCTAATGTACTAGGTGTCATCATTTAAAACCATATACATTTTAGATATGTAATCAGTAGCATTCATTACCACAATCCTACGCCCCTTATCAGGTTTCATTATTCGAATTCCCTTATTACAAGACACATCCTTTAAAAGTTTTTATTCTTTCTTGTTCAAATTATAATTTGTACCAAACCTTTTGTTTGTATAAATTTCTGATGTCCCTTTCACAAAATTTCTCGAATAATTCTAGGGTGGGATGCAGAAGAGGATTGTAAGTACTTCTACTAGTAAATGTTTCTGTAGCATGGAAAGTATTATATGAATACTGAAAAAGCTTAAAATTAAGTTTTCTTATGTACAGTTTCAAATCAATCAATAACTCACTAATATCAGTTTTAGCCTTGGGCACAATTTAAATCTATTAAATTTGTAAGATGGAAGTGCGTTGAAAAAGAGAATATATGAAAACAATTATGATACTAATAATTCCAGCAAAAACAACGCACTTTGCAAACACAAGGAAAAATGTGATGGTATTAAAATATTTTTTTCTTTTTTCTTTTAGGAAAAATTCCCATGAACCCTAGAGCTGGTCCTTGGGAATACAAACTACAGTACAGTGAACTTTTATGGCAGATCAGACAATGCTGGTACACCACTTGGAATGAATGATGCTATTTCTCTGAGCAGCATATTAAAACTAAGAGCTGCTAAATTATAAGGACATGGTCTTGGAGTGTTTTATGAGCATTTGTATTTACATGAGAGAATATTTTAGGGATTTAAGCATTTTATTTATCAGTTGCCATTACTTTAAGGAAATGTCAAGAATCATAAGTATTTTGGCATATGATTGATTTTAAATTTTAAATGTTGTACATAAATGGCTAGGTTACTAGTCATAATACTTCTAATGAAGTCCAGTTGATGTATATGGACAAAAGCGCTTAACTATTTTTATTAAAGATGTTGCACGCTATTTAAAAGTTGAGTCTTTTTCCCATCTTACTTAATTTACTGCAAAAATATGAGGCAAAAATCTGGATAGTTGAGACTAATGCCTCTGTACCATATACTAATAGAAAAAAGTCTGGCCGCTCAATAGTACTTTAGAGACCAGATTGTTTTCTATTTGTATATACTGGCCAATCAGTGTGCACCTTTTTGAATATTAATGAGCTATCATTGTATAATGCAGGTGAGTTCCATGTACTTCAAGAAAATGAATGTCTACCTGGAAGTGGAAGAAAGTGCATAAAGACAAATAAATGTATTTTTGTATTTTGTAAGAGGATTTCAATTATAATCTTAACATTTATGATTACATTAGGTTAGTCAGCATCATTCCAACTATTATTTTACATTTTTATCTTAAATCATTCTGAATTTTCTTGCAAATAATCACTTTTTTATAAGTCATTGTTAATGTTATGGTAAATATACATGTTCTTCATACGGATCATTGTTGCAGTAGTTTCATGATATACAGGAAATAGATACAGGCCTAAGAAGACAGACTCCCAGAACCCTATAGATGTTGTGGGGAGGTCTAGCTCCTCCCAGCACCAGGACATAAGGCTACATTCTGAACAAAAGGCGTAAGAGATCAACTCCATCTTTTGTTCTTTTTTGTTGTAGGCATACCTAAACTTAGGTGAAAAAGACTGTGGTTCATCAAGCGTGATGTTTCAGCCCTAGAGATCCAAATTACAGAGATCTGTGAAAGCTAAATGGCCAACTAGGAAGTCTTTTTTTTATTTCTGTTCTTTGCTGTCTTGTTTATTGGTGAGAAATGCTCAGGGAATCCATTTCTGGTTCCTGGAGCATCCATCATGCTGGTCAAAGAAAGACTAGAATTAAGAATTCTTAAGGGAAGCAGAACCACAATGAGTGACATGATTAAGGGGGGGAAGTCTTCCCCTCTGGCATCCAATACACCTGAGAGTACTGAATCCAGTGAGTATTTTCCCAGAGCTAGCTTTGGCATCTGTTTTAGCTATGGGCCTTTATCTGGATTCTTGGAGATAAATATATCAGTGGCTTCCAGCAGATACACCTTAGCTCTTTCATAACTTGTAGCCTCAGTGGAAGCTGAGTCCACATTTGACAAAGTGGCTGATCATGACATTCACATAGAAATAGTGCCAGCAACAACCATTTCTGACTCCGATACATTATGACACACACTTTGGAGAAAACAGGTATATCATTTTTTCTAAGAAAGCCCATGTGGCTGAGCTGGGATCGTCATGCCACTTTCCTTCCCAGAAAGCTTTGACATGTGAACAATGTACCTCTTGCATATCTGCATATCCCAGGCTTTACAGGCCATGGTTTCTATAATGCCAGTTTTTTTCTTTATGGATCATTTTAAGAGACCTGAAACAAACTGAGTAGACTTCCCTTTAGAGCAAAAATGAAACACAGAGTTCAAGAATCCAGGATGGCTCAAGCACCACAGCTGGTGGTCAAGCATAAAAATTGGGTACAGTGACAACATCTAGGGTAACAGTTATATTATCCAAGATTAAAAGGCATGCCTGATTATGAATCCAGCCCTTCCCATGATATGAAATGATAGCTACTTAAGGAACACTTGGAGAAGGATATCTTTTTCAGACCTCCCTCATAAGAAGTTTTCAAAAAGAAAAAAAAACTGTTAAAAGGAAAAACAATGAAGATAATCAAGCAGTCCCTCATCCTCATAAACAAGAGAAGGTGCTCTTCCAAACACTGGTCTTTCTACTCTCATCTGATCTGGTGTCAGCAGGTCAAGCAGAAGAAAACCTTTGAGAAGAAGAAATGACAAGGAAATAGAAATCATAAGTCATGGAGGGTATACTGGCAACATCTCTTCCCTACCTCCACTATGGCAAATCTCCACCATCTCCGTGGGGGGGGGGGGGGGGTCTGACCCTTTTCTGAAAAAATAGCTGAAGATAATCTCAGACCAGTTGATCTTAGATATCATATCTTGATGGTAGAAAACAGAATACAAGGCCTTCCTCTCTTTTGTTGGGGTGCCTTCAATTCAAAAGGGTCCACTAGAGTCATCCTTGCTTCTCGTAGATAAACCACTGTTCCAGGGTACAATAGAAAACATATCTACAGAAGAGCTGAGAAATTTTTTTGTCTATTCATGATCTTCAAGAAAGGAATACCAAGGAGACTGATTCTGGATTTTTTTAAGACTAAATCTTTTCTTAATATACAAAATACTTACTTTGCAATTCCTCCTGCTTGTAGTACTAGTGGTCACTATGCACCTCTAGGATACCTACTAATGTGCCAATATGCAAAGAGAAGAAAAGATTCCTCAGATTCACAGCAGGAGATCTCCACTCGTAGTTTGCTTCCTTACCCTCTGGTATCTCTATTTTTCTCATGGGCTTCATAAAATGTCTAGCCCCAGTGGTTTTCTAAGGACCAAAGTAATTCACATTTTCTCTGTGTCTCAGAGTTTACCATCTGTAAACTCAGTTCAAGGAAGTGCTGCAGGAGGCATTCTCATGTACTGTCAGCTACATCCAGAATGTGTCGCTCTCTCAGAACTTACCCAAGTGCAGCCTAGTACCCAGCACATCCAAGGCCTGCCTGGGAGCTCTAACGGACACAGTGCTGAACAGGGTTTTCTTCCATAGAAAAAAATATGTTCCTAGAGGATTTCTTCCAGCAGGGACCACAGATGACAATTCTCATAACAAGTTAAATAGGTCCCCAGGCTACATAACATTCAGCATTCCAGTGGTGCCTTTGGTAATGCTCCATATGTGAAAAATCCATTTGTTCCTATAGAACATATGGGAGTATCATTCTCAACCCCTGGAGAAGGAACCCCATGCAATGCACACACACACAGTGTGCCTGGTGGGCTTGTCAGATCATGACCTTTTTATCCACACTTCCACAATCAAACCTTGACTACTGATGCATCAGTCTGGTGTGGAGGTGGAACACACACCTACAATTTCAGGGTGCAGAATCACTGGATACAGAAATAAGGGAAACATCATATCAACATCAAGGAGATTTTACAATGGTACTATCTGTGAAGGTATTTAAACAGGTTTGGAAACTGGGACTCCTCATCTTAAACACACAGAACATCACAGTTGTGCAACAGGTACATAAAATAATAGGGAAGGGGTACACTCATACCCTTTTCTAGCTTACCCACAAAAGGCT